>NC_090331.1:92742496-93012496 GCF_035084215.1 Heptranchias perlo | reverse complement strand
CAAGCATAATGTTTGTTGACTTACTGTCAGGTAAACTTCCAGAATTTTCCAGGGTCAGCCCTAGTTCATTATTTCCAGTGAGCACCAGCAATATTGGGCAGATCGAGAAATTGTACATAAACAGCCCTTAAGGGCTGCTGCTAAGAATTAAAGTGAAGCAGCCACTTTTAAGTGGCTGCTGCGCTAGGACAGCAAAGAGAATTTAGCCTTTACAAAGTCTCTAAATCTATGAACATTATTTTTTCAGCTTTTACAAGGCTGACTGGGGCAAAAAAGTAGCTGGTAAAACTAGCGGCAGTCAAAATAAATATGAAGACAGGAAACCGTGTCCGTGAGCAAGTGCTTTCCATGTTTTTGATGGCTGGCAAAATAGAGATGCCATTGAACGAGGTGGGTGCTTGGGTAATTTAGTACTTCAGTGAAGGGTGCCTGGCATCTCAAAACTGTAAGCACTACCCACAAGACCTGGGAACAAATGCAGAAAAAGGTGGAACACCTGAAGGAAGTTGCTAACATAAAACTACTCAACTATACCATTTACTAGGTACATGCCATAAACTGTTGCCTGCCAATCTGTGGCCCATGCCACACTCTCATACAACCTTATAGCTTTTTCATTGCTAATTATATATACCCATACTCCAGAACAGCATACGTTCAAGCTGCACCTTACACTTGAACACATGTGTATCTTTAAAGGATTTCATAGATAAAAAAACAATGTAATACAACTAGCCACCACACAGGATGGGGCATCTGTCTGACATTGTGCAGATACTGATTTAACAGAAGACACCAAGACTAATTCTTTGCATGCATAACAAGACAAATAAAGCTTAAACAAAGATGCCGTCAGAGCAGATAATTCCCAGGAACACACAAGACAAGTACCGTGCATAATTAAAGGAAACAAAAGCTACTTTTGGATCGGCTATAACAGGGGTGTCAAACGAATCCAGACTGCAGTGTGCTGTACTTGGTTGCCAAATCTACCGCGCACTGCTCCTAACAGCATGGGAGAACTGTGCCTTTTAAATTTCATGCCAGAGCAGCAGCAGCCCCCATCCCGCTCTGTGACATCACCCTCCCGCCAGCACAGAGAACCTTACAGGGAACAGAATAGATGCAGTAGTGAAAAAAAAATCTGGTTAAAGTGCATCACTCTAAAGGTTCATGACCAATGCCGCGAAGTTATGATAGAAAACAAAATGCACTAGGTGTTCTAAATTGGATAGCTAGGTGGTGAAGGATAGAATACTGGAGCCTGGTCTTCAGTTGCATCCAAGCCTTTATTCACAGAGCGCCACATTACACCCACACCACACCCTAGATCAGCTCTCATATAAATGGATACAAGATTGTTCCCAATTGATATGCACCACCTGAATACAATTAACACTAATTGATAAATCACATGGCTACAATTAACATTAGGTTGTATTCACAGGTCAATTCACTACAAAACATAACATTTTGTCATTGTACAAGAAGTTGGTTAAGTCACATTTAGAATACTATGTCCAGTTTTGGTCACCTCATATGTTGGGTGATATTGAGGCTTTGGAAAAGTTAAAGAGGAGGGCCAAAGATTGATTCACACTGTAAAACACCTCAGCTACCCCGACAGACTTAAAGAGCTGAAATACTTTAGAGAAGCACAGACTCGGGGGTTATTTGATCCAGGTTTATAAAATAATGAAGAGACTAGATTGTGTTTACTTGGACACATTTTTCAACTGGTTAGGTTAGGGAGGACCAACGTGCTTACAAGTTATGTAAGGGCAGAATTAGATGGATGTTAGGCAGTTCTTCTTTTCCCAGAGAATAGGAGACCTGTAAACAGGTTGCTGGTGAGTGCTGATTCACTGTGTACCTTCAAGACAGAGCTGGACCTATTTCTGTCTGGGGCGGAGATCGCCTCATACAATAGGTAGGTACTATATAATACACGTCACAGTCAATGTGGACTCCTGGACTAGTTTCAATCACTTCAAGGGGTTGCAGAGCAATTTTCCAGATTTTTTTTCCCCCTGATTGAGTTGGGTTTTTATCTGGGTTTTCGCTTCTCCCAGAAGATTACATGGCTTTGGGTGGGTAGGGATTGCCTGTATCATTAGGCATCATGACTATATGGGACAGGCTAGATTTTCCTATCTGACATTTTTGTATGTTTGTATGTCACAGAATAGAAGTGAAAGTGTCAGAACTGGAGAAGGGCTTAGAAATTACAAGCCTTAAATGCCCTTCCAAGAGACCGTGCTGGGTATTGTTGCATAGAAGAGCATGGAGATGGAAGGTGAAGCAGCAGATCTCTTCTCCAACCTCAAGGGCTAGAACCATCCAGTTCTTATATCTGGTGCCCTCTCACTCATTCCCACACAAGCATACACACAAGTAGAGTTTATATCTTGTAATGAAAACTGTATTGGAGTTCTAAGATTTGTCCCTTTTCTGTCATTTTACACCTAGAACAGGAGCCTGCCAGTATTGTAAGTATCTTAGGACAAGATAACACCTTACAGAACCCTGCAACAATCTCAAACATTTGCAAGCATGAGCACAGCTACATATATCCCTGAGGATGCAGTTAGTGACCCTTCTACTTTGAAAAATGTGGTTCAGTGATATTAGGCAGCTGTGAAAGGCTCCTCTTGTGATAGGAGATGAAAGTGTTAGTCATCTTGACTAATATAACAGTTACCTGTTTGAGGTGCAGACAGAAAAGATGTGGACCTTGCTTGCCATTAGGAGTGCTATCAGGTATATTTACAGCTAATGTGCAACTGGTTTTGTGCTGACCTCAGTCATTGCCAGGCAGATGTGCCAGGTCTACAGATAGTGGCATGATGGCAGGTGCAGGCATCCTATCTCTGGTGCCTGGTGATCTTCTCGACTTGCCTTCTTTAACCTGGCGTTCACCATTTTAACTTGAAATAGTGCTTTCAAAGCAACTCCCAACATTCATTTTAAACTATCCTGCCAATCAATGGAGCTCTGTAGTATGCATAAGATTGCTTTTTGCGCCCGGATCTGGGCTGAATGTTGCACTGCAAGAGATCCTTTTCATGTCCACCTGTCTTTTACCATTTTCCTGTTCTCCAGCACTCTTGTAAATGTATCAATCTTAGCAGGCTTCCTGGGGATTTAGTAAATAATATTCAGATGTTTTTGCTTCCATACAAACATTTCAACCCTGTTCTGATGCCAAAACTAAACTGGTCAAATAATAAAACAAGCTAACAAAAAAAACCGGAAAAGTACAGAAGAATACTGGGACCAATGTCCTCGCGGGCGTGTTTGCTAGTGCTGTTGGGGAAGGTTTAAACTAGAGTGGCAGGGGGATGGGAACCTGAACGGGGAGTCACGAGGGAGTAAAGTTGAGAGCAGCAAGAGAGGGGAAGACCCAGGGGAAATTTACAATACAAATAGTACAAACAGTTGTTCAAGAACAAGTGAAAGGGAAAAGCGTAGAGCAGCGGAAAGAAAGTATACTTTAGGCACTACAGATAAAGTAAAAACTAGAAGGCGTAAGGCGATTAACCCAGCATCAAAGCTGAAGGTCAGGCTAGGGTGTGTGGCCCAACTAAGAGTTCTATATGCAAATGCACGGAGTATAAGGTATAAATTAAATGAACTACAGGTTCAAATTCAAATTGGAGGGTATGACATGATAGCTATTACTGAGACATGGCTACAGGATGGTCAGGATTAGGAACTAAATATACCGGGTTATAAGGTCTACAGGAGAGATGGGGAAAATGGAAGAGGGGGAGGAGTAGCCTTAATATTAGAGATGAAATCACTTCAATGATAAAGGGGGATATAACGAGAAGTAAGCAGCCAACAGAGACCTTATGGGTTGAATTGAGAAATAGGAAAGGATCTAAGACTATAGTGGGAGTTGTATATAGGAGCCCTGGCAGCAGCTCTGAAGTGCTAGATTGTATAAATGCAGAGATTAGACAAGCGTGTAAGAAAGGCATAGTGGTCTTAATAGGGGACTTTAACCTTCACATAGATTGGGAAAAGTAGACGAGCAACTGTCAGAAAGGTAGCGAATTTCTTGAGTGTGTCCGGGATAGTTTTCCACAGCAGTATGTCTTGAGTAATGAACCAGATTTAGTTAATGGCTTAACTGTACGTGAACATCTATCCAATAGTGATCATAATATGATCGAGTTCAATGCAGTGTATGAAAGGAAAAAAAGTGAATCAGCTGCTACGATTCTAGACTTGGGCAAGGCCGACTTCAATGGGATGAGACAGAGACTGTCCTCAGTAAACTGGGCAAATCTGTTAATGGGTAAAATGACTGATGATCAGTGGGAAATGTTTAAAGAAACATTTAACATGATACAGAATTGGTTTATACCCCTGAGGGGCAAGAACTCTACTTGCCAAAAAAAATAGCCATGGACAACTAAAGAGGTAAGGGACAGTATAAGACATAAGGAAAGGGCATACAAAAAGGCAAAAAATGGCACAGATCCTGGCGAATGGGAAAGATACAAAGATCAACAAAGGGTCACAAAACAGATAGTAAGAGCTACAAAAAGAAAGAATGAAAAGAAACTCGCAAGGGATATCAAAATCAATACGAAGAACTTTTATAGTTATATTAGGAAAAAGAGGGTGGTCAGGAACAGTGTTGGCCCCTTAAAAACTGAAAGTGGGGATATTGTCATTGACAATGGGGAAATGGCGGACATGTTGAACAATTACTTTACGTCAGTATTTACAGTAGAAAAAGAGGATAGCATGCCAGAAATCCCAAGAAAACTAATATTAAATCGGGGACAGGGACTCGATAAAATTAACATAAGTAAAGCAACAGTAATAAAGAAAATAATAGCACTAAAGAGTGACAAATCCCCAGGACCAGATGGTTTCCATCCCAGGGTTTTAAAAGAAGTAGGTGAGCACATTGCGGATGCCCTAACTATAATCTTTCGAAGTTCTCTAGATTCAGGAACTGTCCCTCTAGATTGGAAAATTGCACGTCACTCCGCTTTTTAAGAAAGGAGAGAGGGGAAAACCGGGGAATTATAGACCAGTTAGCCTAACACCTGTTGTGGGGAAAATGCTGGAGTCTATAATTAAGGATAGGGTGACTGAACATCTCGAAAATTTTCAGTTAATCAGAGAGAGCCAGCATGGATTTGTGAAAGGTCGGTCATGCCTGACAAACCTGATTGAATTTTTTGAAGAGGTGACTGAAGTAGTGGACAGGGGAATGTCAATGCATGTTATTTATATGGACTTCCAGAAGGCATTTGATAAGGTCCCACATAAGAGACTGTTAGCTAAGATAGAAGCCCGTGGAATTGAAGGAAAAGTACGGACTTGGTTAGGAAGTTGGCTGAGCGAAAGGCGACAGAGAGTAGGGATAATGGGTAGGTACTCACATTGGCAGGATGTGACCAGTGGAGTCCAGCAGGGATCTGTCTTGGGGCCACAATTATTCACTATATTTATTAACGACTTAGATGAAGGCATAGAAAGTGTCATATCTAAGTTTGCCGATGACACAAAGATTGGTGGCATTGTAAGCAGTGTAGATGAAAACATAAAATTACAAAGCGATAATGACAGATTAGGCAAATGGGCAAAACTGTGGCAAATGGAATTCAATGTAGACAAATGTGAGGTCATCCACTTTGGATCAAAAAAGGATAGAACAGGGTAATTTCTAAATGGTAAAAAGTTAAAAACAGTGGATGTCCAAAGGGACTTAGGGGTTCAGGTACATAGATCATTGAAGTGTCATGAACAGGTGCAGAAAATAATCAATAAGGCTAATGGAATTCTGGCCTTTATATCCAGAGGACGAGAGTACAAGGGGGCAGAAGTTATGCTGCAGCTATACAAAACCCTGGTTAGACCGCACCTGGAGTACTGTGAGCAGTTCTGGGCACCGCACCTTCGGAAGGACATATTGGCCTTGGAGGGAGTGCAGCGTAGGTTTACTAGAATGATACCCGGACTTCAAGGGTTAAGTTACGAGGAGAGATTACACAAATTGGGGTTGTATTCTCTAGAGTTTAGAAGGTTAAGGGGTGATCTGATCGAAGTTTATAAGATATTAAGGGGAACAGATAGGGTGGATAGAAAGAAACTATTTCCACTGGTTGGGGATTTTAGGAGTCGGGAGCACAGTCTAAAAATTAGAGCCAGACCTTTCAGGAGCGAGATTAGAAAACATTTCTACACACAAAGGGGGGTAGAAGTTTGGAACTCTCTTCCGCAAACGGCAATTGATACTAGCTCAATTGCTAAATTTAAATCTGAGATAGATAGCTTTTTGGCAACCAAAGGTATTAAGGGATATGGGCCAAAGGCAGGTATATGGAGTTAGATCACAGATCAGTCATGATCTTATCAAATGGCGGAGCAGGCACAAGGGGCTGAATGGCCTACTCCTGTTCCTATGTTCCTATGTATTAGTGATAGCCTAGTGAAATGTTTGAGAATGTGAATGTCAAGATAGAATTGTGAATGTTGTGTGAAAGATACACGGAGAAGTGAGGGGTGTAATAGTGAGGAGAGTAGGAACTGCAGAATTTGGCAGTAGGAGCAGAAGGAAGTGGAGTGCACTGTGGTGCAGTGATTGTAGGAGAGAGAAGGGAAGTGGGCGAGGGAAGGGTTGTGAGTAGTGGGGCGTCAGGTGGTGCAGGTCTGAGCAGAGAGTAAGACAGTTGAGAGTTGGGAGTCTTACTTGACAACCCTGATGAGGTCATTAAATGTCTTTCTGCATTGCATTCAGATCCTGTGTGCAATGCTTCTGGCACTGACCTGTTGAGCCACCTCTTCCCATTGTCTGCAGACAACTTGCCTCGCGGGTCATCAGCGCCCCTGCGGGGGGAACAGCGTCTCCCTCTTCCTGCTGACCTCCTCAATAATGGTACACTACCAATTTGGACATGCCTCGTCAGCTCCATACTAGATTACTCCAATGTTCTCCTGACTGGCCTCCCATCCTCCATCCTCCACCTCAACAAACGTCAGCTCATTGAAAAGGCTGCTGCCCATATTCTATCCCACATCACATGCGTGCTCGCTGGCCTACGTTGGTTTCTGGTCTCCCAATACCTCAGATATAAAATTCTCATCCTTGTGTTTAAATTCCTTTAAGGCATTATCCCTCCTTATCTCTGTAGCTTCCTCCAGCCCTGCAACCACCCCTAACTTTCCATTCTGCTGACACCAGCCTCTTGTGCATGCCCCCTCCTTTCATCGCACCATTGGCAGGCATGCCTTCAGCTAACCAATTCCAGTCTCTGGAATTCCCTCCCTAAACCCCTCTGCCTCTCCACCTCCTTCTCATCCTTTAAGAGTCTCCTTAAAATTGATCTCTGACCAAATTGGTCACTCCTCCTTTGAATCAGCAGCCGTTTTTCCCCCACACATCTGTGAAATGCCTTGAGGCATTTTTTTTTACATCAAAGGCATTAAATAAATGCATGTTGTTGTTCTTGAGTACACTTCAAAATTCATTGGAATGTCCTGAAGATGTGGAAGACACTGTATCAATGCATGTTCTTTTTTACCATCCATAACTGCAGTTCAGGTGAGGGCCACTAATGAGTGAATTACTTGCTATTCTGGTCATACCTGAGGTTGCACAATCAACACTTTCACCAAACTAATCATTAATGCAGTAATAAAAATAGGTTGACTATGGGCTTCTTTGATGTATTTAAAATTACAGCTGCTTTATATAGTAAAGCTTATTCAATAACCCATTTGCAAAAAAAACATAAATAACTTCCTGCTAATTTTTCTGGGATTTGTCTTGTTTAGATGTCACAAAGAGAGCCCTTTCTCCAATTATCTTCTGAAAGCATTGGCTCTTGCAGGTGTATGATTCCACAGCCACTAGCCATACTCTGGTACTTTCTCCAAATGGCCGTTTACCATGTTTGTGAGTAGTGAGTAGTGCTCGACTATTCAACTACAGGAGGCATCAAACCTTAGCTTGACCATGTCTTTCCCAGACACCCACATGTGCGAGCTTTATAGTAGAGGGTCGCAGGATAGCAATTAATAGTAGGATCCCTGCTAATTTTTCCCTCTCTAGCCCAGAAGCACTGAAGCTAAATGTAATCCCTACTGCTGCCTGTTTAATAGGGCAGACCGGGAACTAAACTCACTAGACCACTGCAGCACTTGATAAGAGCCCATTTAATATCTACCTCTTCTAGATCAAAGTACTTTAGGTAGGCAGTTAATCCAAATTTAATGTACATTTCACAATTTTGCTATTTATGAATGGCCCATTGATTTTCTTCAATACATTCAAGAATGCACATCGTATTATGGATGGCTGACAGTGAATTACAAAACAATGGGCCAGAAATCGCTCTCGAAATAACAGAGGAGCTCAACAGTGCTCTCCGTTTTTAGTGGCGCATTGAAGGAGCAAGTTCCCGCATTTGCACATGAGCAGCAAAACGTGGAAATCCAGAACTTGCTCCTAGTGGTTCACCTGCGATATGAGAGCTTCAAATTAAAGGGCCATCACATGCTGCAATCAGAGAAATCATTGAAAAAGCGCCAACTTGCTTATCTGCCCAGCTGAAAAATAACTATTTACGCCACCAAACAGGTACGCCTAAAAATACCAGGTCAAGTTTTAATAGCTTAATGACTGCCAAACAACTAAAAACTAACTTTTAAAAATGTGGAGTCTCATTTTACTCAATGATTCTTGGTCATTAAAAAAATTTTAAAATTGAAACTTTTTACCCTTCTGTCTCTTTAATTTAATTCAATTATTTGGATTTTTGGCTTTTTATTAAAAAAAATTATTTACAATTACATACAGAATTCTAACTTTAAATGAATGAAGTCTGCTTGCCTGCTTGAGCAATGCAGCCTGAATCTGTGGTCGTGACTTCTCTTCCTGACAGATTTTGTGGGCTTTTCTTCTCCTGACATGCTTTTCCAGCCGTGCAGCAACTCACGCTGCTCAGAGGCTGGGTTGATAGCGCACATTTTTTTTTAAGTTCAAATTCAAGCAATTCAGCACCACAGAGCCTGCAGTAAGTAAATTAGTTAATTTAATTCGTAGGAATGTAGGTGAGCATTGCCTCGCCACTCTGCGTGATTTCTGGCCCAATAAATTCGATCAAGAGGTTGTTGTGAAGCTATAAACCATTATAGTGAAACAAAACGAGTTTAGCAGCGAAACAAAATTCAGTTTTGGTGTCACAAATTTTGAATTGTTCATTTCATTTATGTAAAAATAAGATGGTGTCTTCTGGTCAGAACAGCAAATAGGTTTGTTTCCTTGCTATGAAAGAAACAGCATGTTCAATTGTATAGATCTTGTGCATAATGCAGTCAGATGAAATGGGTACATCTTGTGGGGTTATCCAATATTGTATATCAGATGTGTTCTCTACTGCAAATCGTATATATGTACCAAGAAAGATTACATTTGTCTGAAAATCTTATTTAAAGAGCTAACAGAAGTATCATTTTTAGCAGCTAATATAGCAAAAGCTGGAGACTGAAACTATGAAAATATTAAATTGTAACAATTAGCATCTTGAAAAAGTTAAGTCAGCTTAGTTTCATAAGGCAAGGTGAGCTGTTGATCTCAGTGTGTGATAAAAGTGAATTAACATAGTTGAAAAGACAGGATTTCTAAAGCAATGAAAAAGTTTCTATTGATGTTAACTCAATGTTTCCTCCAAGTCATGATCCCTAAAGTGAACACATATTGTTGACTTTTCTTACTTTTCAAAACATATTTTTGACTTATTTGGTGAAAGAAAGGAAGGCTTGGATTTATTTACCACTTTATCACATCTCTTTGAAACATCTCAAAGCACTTAAAATATCTTGAAATGCAGTGCCTGTTGTTTTGTGGAAGAAGAAAAAGAACTTGCATTTACATAGCACCTTTCACAATCTCAGGACATCCCAAAGCGCTTTACAGCCTATCAAGTACTTTTTGAAGCATAGTCACTGTTGCAATGGAGGAAACACTGCAGCCAATTTGCACACAGCGAGGTTCCACAAACAGCAATGAGATAATGACCAGATAATTTGTCTTTTAGTGATGTTTGTTGAGGGATACATATTGATCAGGACACCGTGGAAAATTCCCCTGCTCTTCTTCAAATAGTGCCGTGGGATTTAATGTCTCATCCAAAAGACGGCACCTCGACAGTGCACGGTGCCTTCAGTACTGTCAGTCTGGGTTATGTGCTCAATTCTCTGGAGTGGGACTTGAACCCACAATCTTATGACTTAGAAGTGAGAGTGCTACCAGTGAGCCAAGGCTGACACCAAATGTAGGCAAATGTGGCAGTCTTATTGAGCACAGGAAGATCCCACAAATAGCAATGAGATAAATTTTATCTTTTTTTGTGGTATTGGGTTGAGAGAAAAATGTTAGCCTGGACAGCAGTATAACTCACTGCCATTCTTCAAATAACACAATGGGATCTTTATTGCTCACCTGAATCACAGGGTCACAGTCTAATGTCTTGTTCAAAGACTTCCAACAATGCAGGAGTCACTCACTGGAATGTCATTCTGGAATAAACTTTCAACCCACAGCCTTGACTCAGACAAGGCTGTTGCCAACTGAGCCAAACTGACATTTCTAACTTTTCTAATTTTGGTGCTCATTGTCAGCATTAACTGCATAGACAGCTGCAGAATAAAGGTCTCTTTACTCAATACCAACAATGTACCTTAGCCCTAACCCCAAAAGAGCACAACCAACTGCATAGTGCCATATATTCCATTTCCTCTTTAAGAAAAACTGTCCAATTAGTGGCAATTTACTCTAAAATTATTGATAGTTTTAGACTATGAACTCACAACTACCAAAAAGTGTGTTGAGACTAACCCAAATTAATTTCACTTAGGATCCTTACAACCATTAGGGAAAGGAGACTTTTATCCCATCAGTCTTGGTTGAATCTCAAAGTGGGAATGGTGATGTTGCAAGCCACTATGCTAACCAATATGTAAGTGTTTATATAGAGCTGGTGAGGTTTATACAGAGCTTTTTTTTGACGTGTATAAACCCAGATCTTGTTTAGATTGTACATCTAATATTTACTGCACCGTCCTCAGTTTAAATAAAAATCACTAACAAATAAATAAAGAATGCTATTCAGAATTCTTTATAGTTTTTTTTAAAAAAAATCCACAGATACGTCTGTTGTCACTGATATTTGACGTACCACTTCTTAAGAATGTTGTATTCAAAATGTTACTTTTAAAAAAAAGATAAGTTATGCATTATATTTAATATCAGATGTTCAACTTTGAGTTACAACTTTGTATTTTTTATAAAACATTAAAAGACAGGTGCAAGGTTCAATAGTTTCACTTTCATAAGCAAACAAATTCAGATTATACCAGCAAATAGCTGCCTATAAGATTGTGCTTGGAGGAGCTGGTTCTCTTAACCTCAAGGAAAACTGTTCTAAAACTTATCAACTCTGGGTGCTGCTGGTGAGATGCTGCCCTTTAAATGAGGCTGCTGCCTGGCATAGAGTTGCTAGCTGTGTGCAGAGCTGTCAACATTGGGAAAACATCAGAGTGAGATTTTTAATCAAAAGAGTGAGCTAGATCTTAACCCATTAAAACACATGAAGATATCCACTTTTAAATTGTGACATACATCAAAATAGATTAGAGATTTAGACCAATACTAACAAATCTCCCATGACCTGTATCTGGGCATGGACCTGACAGATTGGTTTTTGAGTGATGTGTCTGGAAATTTGTAAAACGTAAGCCAGAAACCAAAAGTCTGATTTTTAAAACAGAAGTTCATTATGACGTGGGGCCATTAGTTATAAAGGTTATCAAAGATCACTAAGATAAGTAAAGACAGGGGAAGCCATTCAGCTAATCTAGCACAGCCTTCCATAGAAACCAACAATACCCACCATGGCAGCATTCAACTGCCTCTTAAATGACTCCAGAGTTTTTGCCTCCACTCTCTACCCAGAAAATCATTCAGGGTATTAATCACTCTTTGTGTGAAAAGGTGCTTCTTGACATTTATTCTGAATTTGCTTTTTACCAGTTTGTACTTAGGTCTGCTTGGCCTACAGTTATGGTTTAACTTGAATTAGAACTGAAGATTAACCTTTTCTACTTCACTTAGTATCTCAAATACCTCTAAAAGGTGCCATATCAGACACCTCCTTTCAAAGTTGGAGTCCAAATTTTTCTAACCTTTCCTTATAACTCAGTCCTCCGACACTAGGGATCAGCTTTGTCATTCTTCTCTGCACTGCTATCGGGCTAGGATATTTTCCTTGTGCCTTGGTGTCCAGAACTTAACGCTGTATTCAAGATGCAGCCTGACCAAAATGTGATATAGCTTTTGCACAATGGCCTCAGACTTAAACTCTATGACTTGGTTGCTTTAGTTATTATTCTTGTAGCTTTGATAATTGCTTCCTCTGTAATGACTGGTCATGTTTAATATCATTCCCAGATCTCTTTCTGCCTCTCCACCAGCTAGTTCAACATCATTCATCATATATGTCCTCATTTGTTTCTTCCATTGTGCAAGAGTGTGAAACCTTGCAATTATCTGCATTGAATATTTCTGCCATAGTTCTGGCCATTTATAAATATAGTCTAGTCTATACCCTATATTGTGAAGCACCTTGAGATGTTTTACTACGTTAAAGGTACAAACTAAATGCAGGTTGTTGTTGTGTAGTCCTGCTGTCATTTCTTTGCTGCTTCATCAGACATTACTACACTCCCTCCCCAGTCTGGAAATCTGCCCAATTTCTATTGAGTTTCTGAGAATAGATTATCTATATTTGAAAAACAGTAGGTGTCACAGCATTGATCTCCAGGGCACTCTCTATCTCCCCAACCTGGCATCACTCTCCCACACTGCTGCCTCCTTTGTTTCAGCTAATTCCTTATTCACCACCAAGTTTTATCAAGGATATCCAATACCTTAAGCCTGTGTTGCAGCAATGGAACTTTGTTGAAGGTTTTCCGGAGGTCAAGGTGCTTAAATCACAGGTCTTTCCAATGTTAACGAGGGCTATCATTCAAAGTCACGAAGTTTGCTCAGGCAGGGTCTGCCACTCCTGAAACTGGGTTAGCTGCCACTTACTGGGTTATTTTCATATATGTATTCTTCCTCATGATCAATTCCATTATTTTGCCAGTCATCAATGTAAGAGTAATGATTTTGTAGTTACCTGGGTTTGTTTCATTGCCTTTCTGTAAATTGGGTACCATGGTGACTTATTTCCCCTGAATCCATCGACCGTCATAAATTTTGTTCCTAGACTCACTTAGCACGTTTGGGTATATACTATCCATTCCAGCAGATTTATTGGTTTCAGCCCTTTAAATCTGTCTAGGCCATCGATGCAAATGATAACAAAGTATAATTTCGCTTGGTCTCTCAAGTCCTCTATAAGATGCAGTATCAGACATCTCCTTTCAAAGTTGGAGTCCAAGTTTTTCGATATTCAATGGGGACGATTTTCACTTGGGAAAATCGGTGTTAACCGGGCGGAAAAGGCCTAAAAATGGGGTTGGTAGCTTTAGCGCCCCGTTAACCCCAATGATTGGCCTTACGTAACTTTCACAGACGCCTACCAGTGGGTGGCCAAAGCTCCTGCCTAAATCATAGAATGACAGAATGATACAGCACAGAAGGAGGCCATTCGGCCTATCATGCCTGTGCCGGCTCTTTGAAAGAGCTATCCATTTAGTCCCACTCCCATGCTCTTTCCCCATCCAGGCTTGGGCTGATAAGTGGCAAGTAACATTCACGCCAGACAAGTGCCAGGCAATGACCATCTCCAACAAGAGAGAGTCTAACCACCTCCCCTTGACATTCAATGGCATTACCATCGTCGAATCCCCCACCATCAATATCCTGGGGGGTCACCGTTGACCAGAAACTTAACTGGACCAGCCACATTAATACCGTGGCTACAAGAGCAGGTCAGAGGCTGGGTATTCTGCAGCGAGTGACTCACCTTCTGACTCCCCAAAGCCTTTCCACCATCTACAAGGCACAAGTCAGGAGTGTGATGGAAATACTCTCCACTTGCCTGGATGAGTGCAGCTCCAACAACGCTCAAGAAGCTCGACACCATCCACGACAAAGCAGCCTTGGTTGATTACACCCCATCCACCACCCTAAACATTCACTCCCTTCACCACCGACGCATCGTGGCTGCAGTGTGTAGCATCTACAGGATGCACTGCAGCAACTCACCAAGGCTTCTTTGACAGCACCTCCCAAACCCGCGACCTCTACCACCTAGAAGGACAAGGGCAGCAGGCACATGGGAACAACACCACCTGCACGTTCCCCTCCAAGTCACACACCATCCCAACTTGGAAATATATCGCCGTTCCTTCATCGTCGCTGGGTCAAAATCCTGGAACTCTCTACCTAACAGCACTGTGGGAGAACCTTCAGCACACGGACTGCAGCGGTTCAAGAAGGCAGCTCATCACCACCTTCTCAAGGGCGATTAGGGATGGGCAATAAATGCTGGCCTTGCCAGTGACGGCCACATCTCATGAACAAATAAAAAAAGTTCTAAGATGTGTTGAATAACCTTCCTTATCTTTACTTATTTTGCAATGTGTGATGTAACCTAATTCTTTGCCTATGTATGTTATACTCCCTCTCCTTGCTGCCCACCCGGTTCTACCCGCGCCCCCACCCAACCTCCCAACACCCCGTCCCTATTCTTTTCAAATAACCTCTTCAACTGGACAAGTTTAACATTAATCACTTCAACATTTTTAAATCTTCAATCACATTTCCTCTAAGGCTGTGTTTCTCTAATGAAAAAGCCCCCAGTCACCAAGCCTATCCTGATAACTAAGAGCCCTAAGACTGGGTATAATTTTGGCCAGCCTTCTCTGTACCTTCTCTAAGACCTTGATATCTCCCACAATATATTGTACTGTCCTATCAATACAACCTAAAATTCTATTTTCTTGCCCAATGGCCTCATCACACCACTTGTTTACCTTCAATGATTTATCAACTATGACCTCCAGGTCCTTCTCCCACTCCATAACCATTAGCAGGTACTCTGCATTGTATACACATGCCTGGAGAGCCCAATGCATAACACCGTATTTGTCCACATTGAAAGATATCTGCCACACTTGAGTCCATTCCCCTAGCTTGTCTAATTGGCATGGAACCTATTTATTTGACCTAAATTCCCAACTTGCACATTTTTGTATCATCTGCTAGCTGCCCTCATCCAATTTATGGAGATCATGAACAGTAATTGTCACAACATGGAGTTCTGTGGGACTCCCTTGTGACCTGGCACTGTGCAGATCTACTCCCATTGATGTTGATTCCCTGCCTATCAGATTTCATCCAATTTCCATTCTAACATAATATCTGACCGTCAATCCAACATGATGAAATCTTTACCAATAGCTGGGATTCTGAAAATCAAGGTATATAACATCTATCAGATTGCAATTACCCATTAATTTGTTACGTCAATCCGGTTAGAGAGGCACAACCCTCTTTTTGTAAAGCCATGCTGAGATTCTTACAAACTTCTCACCTCTCCAGATCATCATAAACTGCACCCCTATAATTAAGGGATTTAAAGTTAGTTTTTATTGCCGATCTGAAAACACCCAGGTTTTTATTTTTTTATTTTTAGCATCAGAGGGAAAAATTAGACCCCAAAAGCCCAGGGTAAACTTCAAGAAAAATCAATTTTTATTTTGAACATCACTAAACTTCAAGAAAACAAACAAGAGTTTAAAAGGGCACAGTTAAGCTAAATGACCACCAACAATTTGATACATAGTTCACACACTCAAGAACACTTAAGGCTTCAATGGCAGTTCCAAAAATAATGTAATATAAATTTCCATGATCAAAAAATACTGTCAAGCTAATTTAGCAGTAAAATACATTTATAATATTTGTGGATAGACTGTTGACTGAATGTTTAAAGTAGCACATTACCATCATTTTTTAAAGTCTGACTAAACTATGAAATAGTTGATGTTAAAATTTAATTTTGCAGTATCTGCTATGAACGGTATGTTACAATCATTGCAGGAAGTGTATTAATTTTGTTAATAACATAGCTGTAGTAATTATCAACATGCATCCTGACATTACGGAGGCAATGTGCGCAAATCTCTGGACTCAATTTTCAGGAAGCAAACAATAAGTAATCTCGGGGAGTTTTTCTCAAATCTGGGAGGAAATCAGTTTTTATGAATTCACTTCCCCCCAAAAAATCTGCCAACTTATTGGTAGAAACTGGTAAAAACTGATTTTGAAGGTCCCTGCTTACAATGCCTTACAGCATCTTCCCGACAACTGACATCAAACTAACAGGCCTAAAATCCCCAGGGTCTGGTTTCTTCCCCTTCTTAAATATTGGGAACACAAGCTTTCCTCCAGTCAAATCGAACTAGCCTCAAAGAACTGTTAGTCAGTTAGTGGCTTGCATAATACCTCTCTCATTTCCTTCAGCATTCGGGGTTCAGTGTCATCAGATCTAACAGCCTGATCAATCTTCAGTGCCTTAATCCGAGCTAAGACCATTTCTGCATTTACACCTACAGAATCAATATTAGGAGAATCCATATCTGCCGCTGTGTTATCTTCACTAGTGAAAGCAGATGCAAAGTATCTATTCAGCACTTCAGCCATATCCTGGTCCTCAATCCTGCCCTGCTAAATTTCTCAAAGGACCTAGGTAGCTTTTCTGGCTTCTAAAGAACTGAACAAAGCTTTACCATGACAATGCCACCTGTTCACAGTTCTTTTTTCTAATGCCTTTTTGGCATTTAATTGTGGCTTTAGTTAACTTCAATTGTATCCGATATCTATGCATACAATCTTACCATTTGCTTTATACCTTGTGAAATATTTATATGTGACGCTAATTTCCGTACGAACCTTCATCAAGTCATTTAGATTTCAGCTTACCATATACCCTCCTATTAATCTGAAGGACATAACCAGATTTTCCTGTCTGAGTATAGATTTAAATAGCCTTGATTTTTCTTCCCTATTAGTTATTTCCATCAAGCAGCACACCCCGATCTGCAGTCCTGAAATTTTTCTTTATACCTGAAAATTGAGCCCTTCTTAAATCTGGTACCAACATTAAAAGTTATTTGCAGCAGTAATTTGCCTAACCAACTGAAATCTGATGATACAATGATCACTATTGATAAGATTCGAAGGGTTGTTAGGACATAGCAATGTCCCTACCAGAAACAGCAGTGGAAGTAGAATCCATAATACATTTCAAATGTAAGTGAATAAATGTCTGATAAAAAGAGAGTATGGGGAATAGGACTAAGTAGATAGCTCTTTCTGAGAGCTGCACAGGTACAATGATGGACCGAATGGCTTCCTTCTGTACTGTGCAATTATACCCTCCCTACATGGAGATCGGATATCATTTAAGGAGCACTGCTACTGATTACATTCAGTAAATTACTTCCCCAACATGTTGAGTAAGAAAGAAATTCTGGACAGCATCAACAACGATCTTTGCCCCGCTACCCTATCCAATTTTGGAATAAGGTAACACACCCTCATTTCTGACCAATTATCATCGTTTTGCAATACGCAAGCCTTTTCATTATAGGTATTATAGTTTTGTTTCAAACAGAATAAATAAAGTGGTTGACAATCCAAAACTTCTGGGTCTAAACCAGCCCCTAAATTTCCAGAAAATTTGGCTATACAGTACCTAAGTCTCGATCCTTATAAAATATTTGTCAGGTTGGGAAGTCTAAAAGCACCCTAGTGCTGAGACAATATAATAGAGGCCATTGCCTGGGTCGCTCCTGCTTGTGATAACACAAAGGAAGAAAGGACACTGTTCTTTCTGGGAGAGTGCAGGCGTGAAGTGGACTGACTTGGCCTCTCCTCGGCGCTGGGGTGAGGGGTTTACCTGCAGAATGTGCTTCTCTCCCCCGGTGAGCTGGTGGCGCACTCCTGTACGCCACATCGTACCGCGATGGCGGCTGCCCCTCGAACACTTCCACTCGCCAGCTGCATCGCAATGCCAGGCCGCGCCTCCCCGGGTGGAGGCCGCTGTCAGGGTCGGCTCACTCCTGGAGACTAGGAGCGGGCTCGTTTCCTGGATACAAGCGGCATTAGCCCTCACGCTCGCTCGCGGGTTCCGTACCGCACCGCTCCATTTAATTCCCCTAGAAACTGCAACGTCAAAGTGTGAGGTTACACTTGCTGCAGATAGTCATTGCAGCTGCAATTTCGTACGCTTTTCCATGCGAGGTTTGGTAAATGTGGTGTAACTCAAATAAATTATGTGTTTCTTATTTATACAGTTAGCTAACTTAAGCATAGAACGCAAAATTGCAAAATATTGTTCCAATAGCAAAATGAAGCTTTGGTGGCGAGTAATGTACAGGTGCAAAAGGTGAACATGTAAAGAAGGCTGATGCTTCCACTAGAATGGGGCTGTAGTTCATTTGTTGAGCAGAGGTGTGCAGATTCTACTCGTTGTAACTTTAAAACTTATTTTGGCACACACTCAAATTTTTAACCTAGTTGAAGGGTCAAAGTTTATAGTGCAGGGCACCACCAAGATAAAAAGGATGCGAGGGAAGGAGATAAACCAAGTAGTGATTAGGTAGGGCTAAGCTTGAGAAGAATGTAGATGGAAGGGGAAATTAAGGGTGTTAAGGGGTTGCATAAGTTTTGAAGTTCTAGCAAAAACCAGTTTGATGAACTTTAATGTCAAAACTGAGGGTAATATGAGAAAAACCCACTCGAGAGCTGTTTGGAGTTTAGGTAGAACAGAAGAAAGCTCAGTATCAAAACCCATAGTCTAAAGACTTTTAAAAATCAAACTTGAGATCATCTGTCCAGGAATGTTAGAGGCACAGGAGGAGCCGCTCCACTTTTGGGAGCAGTACGTAGAATTTGAACGGTCTCAAATTCTTATGAGAGCTGGTTTATGGTAAGTTATCCTAACTCACGCCAAGTTCCATTCACCCATCACCTCTGTGCTCGCTTGGCTCCCAGTCCAGCAGCACCTCCATTTTAAAATTCTCGCCCTCCTGTTCAAATCCCTCTATGACCTCGCCTCTACCTACCTCTGTAACTTCCTCCCATCCTACTACCTTCTGAGAACTCTGCCTTCCTCCAACTCTTGCCTCTAGTACATCTCCCATTATCTCCACCTCACCATTGGCAATGGTGCCTTCAGCTATCTAGGCCCTAAGCTTTGGGATCCCCTAAACTTCTTTTCCTCTCTACCTCTCCTCCTTTTAAAAGGCTGCTTAAAACCTACCTCTTCGTCACCTGTCCTAATGTCTCCTCCTTTACCTCCTCAATTTTTGTTTGATAACGCTCCTTGAAGCGCCTTGGGACGTTTTACTACGTTAAAGGCTCTATATAAATGCAGCTGTTGTTATTAATGGTGAGAATGCATACAATCAAACTCCAACGAAGTAATAAACTTAGTGCAAGTAAGGTTTGGTGGCAGTATTGACTAAATGAAGTTTTGTTATAGTTTTCCGGCGCATTTTATAGTTCACGTGGTTAGTTATTTAACAGGCAATACAGCGTTTGTAGACTATAATTTTAAATGGGCTATGTCACAGAATTCGTTTTTTACGAACTAATAAATCAATAGAGAGAATTAATAGTTCAATAATAAGACTGTAAATGTAGTCAAAGCTGTTTTAAGCAGTATTTCAAAAGGCAAAAGTGACGTTTCTGCTAACCAAACCTAATTCTGAAAAAAAACTGTCGTTTCCGCTCATCCAACAAGCCAAGTGTGTTTACTGATCCGAACCCAAGCCGTTTCCCAATCCGACTTCCAGAGTCGAGATGTTGACCTAGTACTAAAAACTCAGGTCCACTAAAAATTCTGAATATTTAATATTCCATACACTCATTTACGTAAAATCGGAAAAAGGGGAATGGATGAGTGGGATATTCTAGTCAACTGTTTACTTGGTTGCTGCTAATTCTAAAGCAACAATTTACAAATTCCTACAAACTGAAGTGATCAAAGAATGATCGAAAAGTTTTCATCAAACATGTATGTTTCCAACAGTCCTATTACACCATCGGTAATCAATACACTTGGATATATTTCTGATGTAAATCTCATATTATTAAAGATGCATATACCTGGCTTGTTTTGTAACCTTGCACCATTATAACGGGCACAGATTTTTGTGATTAACATTCCAGTGATAATTTAGTAAATTATTAGCATTCAATTCCTCAGCTCAACACGGGGTCAGAAAATAAGAAGATACTTTGCTTTAGTAGGGTAGTATTCTGGTCAACAGATTGACACCAGTCGTAGAAATATTAAACTGCCGGTATATTTTCTAAACATTTCTTATCCATTTGGATATGATCATAAGCTTGACCCGTTTTCATAATTACTTTCGTGTATTTTTATTTTGCTCTCTTTAGATTAACTCTACTGACATTCTTGATAACGATAATTTCTTTAATGGGAGTTAAAGCAATAATAAATTTCACTAAATGAAGATTACTTTATAATATCCATAGCGTTGATCTACTTTGCATATAAAATAGAATTAATTATATTCCAATGAAGAGCACCTATTCTCTATTTTAATACCCCAGCGGAAGAATATTTAACGCATTGTTGTGAGGATTTTAAAATAGGACAACTTTACTCCAAAGTTGAAATGCGGGGTAAGCCTTCAAACCAACATCAGGTTGGCAACTCGTCACATTCGATTTTATCTAACTGTCGAAGTTTCCGATGTGTAAATGTTTGAAGTTAGCGGGGACCGTTACAGATCTCAAATGTTCATTGTTACAGTAAATTGTTTTCCATAGAACTGCACCATACCTAAACAAAACCAATAGTGCCATTTTACGGGCAACTGTACTTTCCAAATTATGCAATAGTGGAACACCAACATTTTTGTAGCCTTGCATTTACCTTCTGTGGTCTTGTATGGATTTTTTTTGTGAAATTATAACAACTCGTGCCGTCTTATCTCCCTTTAAACTATTTATTCCATTATCAAACTGCACTGCATCATTGCTTAAGTTTTGTCTCCATGTATTTGCTTAGATTTCGTAATGCTCACAATACCACTTCTCAATATATGTTCTCTCTTGTTGCGCCATTTCCTTGTCCACATTTGTTTTATTAATATGAAAGATTAATAGAGCTGGCATTTTAAAGTTCTATTTCAATATTTGAGCAAAATAATTAACAGACGAATTTGTCTGCTATTGAACGTATGAGCTATCTTCATATAAGCTAAATCATGATGGACTATTGCTAGTCCACAGTGAGGACTATTTGGTATCTATCGCAAATTGTTATAGGTCAAAATACATATTCTCAATTATATGTTAACTATATGCATTTATGAAATATTGGTAAATTTTGTTGCTAATAAATGTAAGGAATGGTTGCAAGGAGGTATTAACTTGCCATCCCTCTACTGGTATCAGCATCAAAGAGTGCCTTGGTCATGTATAGTATGAGTTAGTTGCAACCTAGAGTATATCTAATTGGGGAGCAAGGTGAAGTCAATAGCTTCTTCTGTATTATGGGCTAAAAGATTTTCCTACCTTCTGTGCTGGCTAATTTAAAGGAGGTTTCATTTTAACTCTACAGGGGTAATCTTTACCTTTTACATGCTTGGGAAAATATAATTGTGTCATTTCCATCAGTGAAGAAAATAGTGTTTCTTGTATGTGTGGTCTTCATGAAAGTGGTCCATTAGATACTTAGGGATTTAGCATGCCCATCTAATAAGCTGTTCATGATAATATTTGCCATGTAGCAATACTGGAAAAGGAAATGATGTCTTTTTCCAGCAGCCCCACATGTCCCCACTCATCTCATATGTCAATTTAGTGCAGGATCAATTTTGTAAACCGAACTCATTGCCCTACAGCTCAGGACCATTTCTCTTGATCTAAGTCACTTATTTCTTGTATTTCTTGCTAGTCTAATTCTCCCTTGCTAGGTGCCAGAACTGTGAGTCATGTACCTCCTGTAAATTCTGAACTTATACCCCCAAGATCTCAAATACAGTAGTTTTCACCTTCCTTGCGAACCCTTTTTTGCTTGTCAACCTTTCATGTCTTGCCTGAAACTCCTTAGGTAGAAGCCTGACTCCCAAGGCAACATCCAATCAGATACCACAAGTAGCAAAGTAATGGGACAGAAGAAACTATAAGGAAATCTAATAGATGAGAAGAAATATAATTAATGATAATTTGATTTATTAGATGACAAAGGTGTTTATGGAATGAAAACAGGGAGAAAAAAATGAGCAAAAGAAAGTAGAAGAGATAAAATAATGAAGTCATGTTTGAATTAAAGGGAGACAGGAAAATTAAAAGAAACCAGGAAAGTTCCGAAAGAAGTAAAATGGAGAAGCAGATATAATAAAATAAATTTTAAAGTACATATATTCTAGCCATTTTATTTCATTGAAAAAGTTTTATCTAAAGAAGAAATCTCACTATTGGGACAACTACAAAAATGAAATACAGTGAATTGTAATTGATATAAACAACATCTTTCTGTTCTATTCTGTCCATTTTTAACTTTTTTGTCAACAGGGGATACTGAAATTATCATTTGGAGTGCTGGCTTGAAAGAATTATTGAAGCTGACTGTTAATGAGCTGAATTAACATTAGCAGAGGCATAGGGAATTGCCCAACCTGCAAGTGTCAAGGCATATAGAATGGTAACTGCCTTAACTCTCAGGCAAATTTTTCTACCCAGCATCTTAATTTAATGCAAGAAGCATATTAAAACACCAGCCAGAAATTAGTCTGAATTAACCAGATTTACCTTGTCAGTGAGTGAGAAATAATATTACTTATGTTAATGTATTCAAATGAACCCTAATTAATGTGACCCCAGACACTGGTAAAGGCTAAACTCAAGATGATCACATTTAATAGTCGCAGAATTGTTTATTTTAGTCAAACAGTTCCTGAAAGTTGAAGATGCTTTCTTTAGCATGGAAACTGACTCTCCAAATCACGTAATATCCAAGAAAGCCAACAAAATGTCTTGCTGCAAAAAAAATACTCACGTGGCCTGGGCAAATGATTGTAAAGCAGTTCAATACATTTCACACAATACATTTATCCTTTTCAGTTTACTAGCAGTTTGTAAAGTTATTAATTCACACAAATAAAGCTCCGTGTCCACACTGCTGCGATGCATTTGAGCTGCATAAATTATTTTACTCTATTTTGTGCAGCCAATTTTCTATATTTGTAGGTCACGAGTAGTCTAAATTTCTTCTTCGAACAAGTTGAACAATGGCTTCTATGCCTCCACATATGAACCAACCCCATCCAACACTGTTGTATCCATTGCTAAGGTCATAAATCATCTCAGAAGAGGCCTAAGAAAGTATCACATCCTCCGGAAGGAGGAAACCATCTCCAGCCACCAAGAGCAGGTCACTCAGGGAATGTATTCCACAATGTGCTACTACCATTCCAGAACCTGTTGAAGGAGAGTATGTTTCAGCTTTACTTAGTCTCCTGACAATATCTGTGCAGTTTGGTAACCCCCAAATGCATTCTGACATTGTAATATTGTATCACATTAGGCAGTTGGGCTGGATATAGTTGGCACAGCAGAACCAATCAACTTCCCACATTGGTGCTCAACCAGCAACCCTCCTCCTCCCTGCTCTGATGCTACCATTCAGAGTTCTTTTGCGTTCTCTGAAGGCCTTTCCACAGAGGCTTAGAGGTCAGCATCCAACTCTCCTGCGGTTGAGGTGGCCTTCCTTGCATCTTCGGGAGGATTCATCAAATGCAAGGTCCTCTCAAAGCTCGCAGGAAGTACTTTGTCAATCCGTGAATAACAAAATTGATGTAATTTTGCATTGCTTTTCTGCATTGTTTTACTGTGGCATATTATTGCAGTAGGTGGAATAATTACTGTAGCATTTTAGACATTGTGCAAACATAATTCTAACTTTAAAAATTCCTTTGCATATAATATCTCAGCTTGTCATGATAATAGTTACACTGATATGCATAATGATTTTGCAAGGTGAGATTTGATATTCCTGTAGTAACTTTCTGGTTGTTGAAGTAAAAGCCATTTATTCTTTAGCCCCTCCATGCCAGTTTTGCAATCCTAGTTTATATGAAAACTAGATCTTTTAGCCTGGTGGCTGTGTAACTAACTGTTCACGAAATATGTGATGCTCTTTTGTCCTGTGGGTCTTGCTGTAATTAATACATTCATGCAAAGGATTCTTGACTTATGCCAGTAATGGAATTTATTGCCTCCATGTAAATGTTGCACTTGCATCCATGTGTGCATTGAGAATAATGTACTAATATAGTGTGATGCAAAAGGTATCTATTGCAAATATTGCAGAGCACACCAGTCATGTGTGGAACTCATCTGGATTGTTGTAAAAACCCATTTGGTTCACTAATGTCCTTTTAGGGAAGGAAACCCGTTGTCCTCACCCGGTCTGGCCTATATGTGACTCCAGTCCCACACCAATGAGGTTGATTCTTAACTGCCCTCTGAAATGGCCGAGCAAGCCACTCAGTTGTACAATCCCGCTACAAAAAGACATAAAAAGAATAAAACCAGACGAACCACCTGGTATCGGACCACTAGGCACTGGACACGACAAAGGCAAACCAAGCCCAGTCGACCCTGCAAAGTCCTCCTCGTTAACATCTGGAGATTTGTGTCAAAATTGGGAGAGCTGTTCCACAGACTAGTCAAGCAACAACCTGACATAGCCATACACATAGAATCAGTCCTTTCAGCCAATGTCCCAGACTCCTTCATCACCATCCCTGGGCATGTCCTGTCCCACCGGCAGGACAGACCCACCAGAGGTAGCAGCACAGTGGTATACAGTCAGGAGGGAGTGGCTCTGAGAGTCCTCAACATTGACTCTGAACCCCATGAAGTCTCATAGCATCAGGTCAAACTTGGGCAAGGAAATCTTCTGCTGATTACCACCTACCACCCTCCCTCAGCTGATGAATCAGTACTCCTCCATGTTGAGCACCACTTGGAGGATGCACTGAGGGTAGCAAGGGCACAGTATGTACTCTGGGTGGGGGACTTCAATGTTCATCACCAACAGCGGCTCAGTAGCACCACTACTGACCGAACTGGCCGAGTCCTGATGGACATAGCTGCCAGACTGGGTCTGTGGCAGGTGGTGAGAGAACCAACATAAGAGGAAAAACCTACTTGACCTCGTCCTCACCAATCTACTAGTCGCAGATGCATCTGTCCATGACAGTGTTGGTAGGAGTGACCACCGCACAGTCCTTGTGGAGACGAAGTCCCGTCTTCACACTGAGGACACCGTCCATCATGCTGTGTGACACACTACCACCGTGCTAAATGGGATAGATTCAGAACAGATCTAGCAGCTCATCTGGGCAAAGAATGAGACACTGGGCCATTAGCAGGAGCAGAATTGTATTCCACCACAATCTGTACCCTCATGGCCTGGATATCCCTCACTCGACCATTACCATCAAGCCAGGAGATCAACCCTGGTTCAACGAGGATTGTAGAGGGGCATGCCAGGAGCAGCACCAAGCATACCTAAAAATGAGGTGCCAACCTGGTGAAGCGACAACTCAGGACTACATGCATGCTAAACAGAGCTAAGCGATCCCACAACCAACAGATCAAATCAAAGCTCTGCAGTCCTGCCACATCCAGTCATGAATGGTGATGGACAATTAAACAACTAACAGGAGGAGGAGGCTCTGTGAACATCCCCATCCTCAATGATGGCAGAGCCCAGCACGTGAGTGTAAAGGATAAGGCTGAAGCATTTGCAACCATCCTCAGCCACAAGTGCCGAGTGGATGATCCATCTCGGCCCCCTCCCGAGATCACCACCATCACAGAAGCCAGTCTTCAGTCAATTCAATTCACTCCACTTGATATCAAGAAACGGCTGAGTGAACTGGATCCAGCAAAGGCTATGGGCCCTGACAACATCCCGGCTGTAGTGCTGAAGACTTGTGCTCCAGAACTAACCGCATCTCTGGCCAAGCTGTTCCAGTACAGCTACAACACTGGCATCTACCCGACAAAGTGGAAAGTTTTACAGGTACGTCCTGTCCACAAAAAGCAGGACAAATCCAATCCGGCCAATTACTGCCCCATCAGCCTACTCTCAATCATCAGCAAAGTGATGGAAGGTGTCGTCGACAGTGCTATCAAGCAGCACTTAATCACCGATAACCTGCTCACCGACACTCAGTCTGGGTTCCGCCAGGACAACTCGGCTCCAGACCTCAAACGTGGACAAAAGAGCTGAATTCCAGAGGTGAGGTGAGAGTGACTGCCCTTGACATCAAGGCAGCATTTGACCCAGTGTGGCACCAAGGAGCCTAGTAAAATTGAAGTCAATGGGAATCACGGGGCAAACTCTCCAGTGGCTGGAGTCATACCTAGCGCAAAGAAAGATGGTAGTGGTTGTTGGAGGTCAATCAGCTCAGCCCCAGGACATCACTGCGGGAGTTCCTCAAGGAAGTGTCCTAAGCCCAACCATCTTCAGCTGCTTCATCAATGACCTTCCCTCCATCATAAGGTCAGAAGTGGGGTTGTTCACTGATGATTGCACAGTGTTCAGTTCCATTTTCAACCCTTCAGATAATGAAGCAGTCCGTGCCCGCATGCAGCAAGACCTGGACAACATCCAGGCTTGGGCTGATAAGTGGCAAGTAACATTCACGCCAGACAAGTGCCAGGCAATGTCCATCTCCAACAAGAGAGAGTCTAGCCACCTCCCCTTGACATTCAACAGCATTACCATCACCGAATCCCCCGCCATCAGCATCCTGGGGGTCACCATTGACCAGGAACTTAACTGCACCAGCCACATAAATACTGTGGCTACGAGAGCAGGTCAGAGGCTGGGTATTCTGTGGCGAGTGACTCATCTCCTGACTCCCCAAAGCCTTTTCACCATCTACAAGGCACAAGTCAGGAGTGTGATGGAATACTCTCCGCTTGCCTGGATGAGTGTAGCTCCAACAACACTCAATAAGCTTGATACCATCCAGGACAAAGCAGCCTGCTTGATTGGCACCCCATCCACCACCCTAAACATTCACTCCCTCGACCACTGGCGCACCATGGCTGCAGTGTGTACCATCTACAGGATGCACTGCAGCAACTCGCCAAGGCTTCTTCGACAGCACCTCCCAAATCCATGACCTTTACCACCTAGAAGGACAAGGGCAGCAGGCGCATGGGAACAACACCACCTGCACGTTCCCCTCCAAATCACACACCATCCTGAGTTGGAAATATATCGCTGTTTCTTCATCGTCGCTGGGTCAAAATCCTGGAACTCCCTACCTAACAGTACTGTGGGACTACCTTCGCCACACAGACTGCAACCGTTCAAGAAGGCGGTTCACCATCACCTTCTCAAGGACAATTAGGAATGGTCGATAAATGCTGTCCTTTTCAGTGACGCCAACATCCCATGAATGAATAAAAGAAAAAGATTTGTGCATGATGCCTCTGTATTAATTGGTATGGTAAATAAACTCATTATAACTGACATATTCTGACAGATACAATAGACGTTGATCGCATTTCTTATAATTCATTGTGTAGATTAAGTTCTGGTCCAAATGTGACTTTTAACCCGAGCAGATCATGCCATGTAACCATTCAGAAATTCCAAATTTACCAATGTTAATCAGATCTTCCCCACCAACAATAATTGGCTCACTTGTTGCTTTAAAGCTGTGTTTAATCTATGTTGGAATTTGCAAACCACTGTGAACACTGCCCAAACTGCTTAATCCACCATTTACTGCATGGTGGTAAATTGGTGTTAAAATTACTCTAGTTGGCCAACCTTACCCATAGTCATAAACCCTGGGATATATTAGCTGTGCATGTTGATTCAGGTCTCTTACACTTTTGGGCTCGATATTCAACAAGAACTCATTTACAAACTGCTCGTCACATAAATTAGTGTTTTACAAGGAGGACATTGAGCAGGATGTGAAGGAATTTGGGGGGGAAGACCCAACCCAATACACAGTCAAAGAGGTAGGGGCCGAGAAATCCAATCGCACCCGAAAACACTCTCTCCTCACACCTTGAGCTAAGTGGAGGATGAGATCACATACCAGCTCTGCTGCAGAGGACTCAGATACAGAATTTGAGGGCCCTGGGTATAGAAGAAGGCTGATGGGCGTATACCAGGAAATCCTGGGTGCACTGAACAGTCTGCTTGTGGTCAATGGCAGAGAGCATGGTGTAGTACAGATCCAACTTGTGTCTGGGTTTTGCGCAAAACATGGAGACCTGTACAAGGGTATTCAGACGGTGGTTGTGTGGACCGTGGTTATAGGGATGGCGAGACTGTTGGTGTATTGGGGAGAGGAGGGATGTTTCAGTTCAAACACTTTTCTATCAGTTGTCTGATATTTCTCGCAACAAGCGTGACTGGTGGACGATGCTGATCCTGAACTTCCTTCTCTCCTTTCTGCTGTTCCTCCTCCCCTACTTCTTCCTGCCCAGGTGGTGGTAAGGGCTAGCCCCTCTGGCACACACTGCTACAAATTCAGAGAAATGGTCAGGGGTGCACTGCAGAGCTCCTCCAGAGCGATCCAGGCAGCGGAACCATTGTTTGAGTATGCCAATTGTCTGCTCTACGAGGTTTCTTGTGACAGTATGGCTCTCATTGTTGGCGTCTGTGCCCAGGTTAATGACAGGTGGTAATAGCCATGTGTTGAGGGGATATTCTTTGTCACCAAAGCTGGGATAGAGGACTGGTGTAGGATGAGGGCATCATGGTTGCTACCAGGAAACCAGGCACAGACCTACATTATCCACTGACTGTCTACGTAAACGAGCTAGACGTTGAAGGAGCGGTATCCCTTTCTGTTCATATAGATGCCAGGCTCCTCATGTGGAGCAGGCAGGGCTATGTCCTACAGCAAGTGTAGGACCCTTGTTTTAATATCGTAATGAGGTTTTCTAATACATCCGGGGCGTGCCTTGGATGCCTATGGAACAGTGCAATCCAATATGGTGAGTGGCGTACGTCCATTGGACACTTAGACACCTGTAGTATGATCAAATTTCTAGGCCAGGGTGGGATTTAAAAAGGAAAATGGCCACTTTTTTTTTGAAGTGCTCACTGCTGGCTTGACTGTTGTGCTTTGAATTCCACTTGAATAGTTTACTGATATCTTACTTAAGTTAAATGTAACCTATCTTCTTCGTGGGCTAATTTCTTTCTCAGTTCGGCCTGATTACTAAAGGGATTTGGTGTTTTTGTTTATTTTCCTGGCCAAGGGTAAAATTACCTCTACCACTTGAACAATATAACTTAATCAAACCTTAGAAGAATTAGTGTAACACTATACCAGCATAAACATAAAATGCTGGAAACACTCAGCGGGTTAGTCAGTATCTGTGGAGAGAACAGATGAATTAATGTTTTAGACCCTTCATCAGAACTGAAAAAAATTACAGATGAACAGTATTTAAAAAGGAATAGGACAAAGGAAGTAGGGAAGTACACACACTTCTAAAAAATTCATCTTGAGAAGTGAGCGGCGTTGGCAAGGCTGACATCTATTGTGGTGAGCCTTCTTCTTGGACCGCTATAGTCCATGCAGTGAAGATACCTCCACAGAGCTGTTGGGTAGGGAGTTCCAGGATTTTGACCCAGCGACAATGAAGGAACAGCGATATATTTCCAAGTCAGGATGGTGTGTTACTTGGAGGGGAACTTGAAGGTGATGGTGTTTCCATGGACTTGCTGCCCTTGCCCTTCTGGTGGTGGAGGTCACGGGTTTGGGAGGTGCTGCCAAAGAAGCTTTGGTGATTTACTGCAGTGCATGCTGTATACATTGCAGTCACAGTACACCATCATGGAAGAGGTGGATGTTTAGGCTTGTGGGTGAAGTGCTGATCAAGCATTCTGCTTTGTTCTCGATAGTGTTGAGCTTCTTGAGTGTTGTCGCAGCTGCACCCATCCAGGCGAGTGGAGAGAATTCCATCACACTCCTGACTTGTGCCTAGTGGGTGGTGGAAAAGCTTTGGGCCACTCATCGCAGAATACCCAGTCTCTCACCTGCTCTAATAGCGACAGCATTTATGTGGATGGTCCAGTTGAGTTTCTGGTCAATGGTGACCTTCAGAATGCTGATGGTGGGGTGTCGGAGATAGTAATGCCATTGAATGTCAATGGGATGTGGTTAGACTCCTTCTTGTTGGAGATGGTTATTGTTTGGCACTTGTGTGGGGCAAATGTTACTTGCCATTTATCAGCGCAAGCCTGGATGTTGTCCAGGTCTTGCAACATGATCTGAGGAATTGAGAATGGAGCTGAACACTGTGTGATCATCAGCGAACAACCCCACTTCTGAGCTTATGGGGCGGGAAAGTAATTAATAGAGCTTCTGGCGATGGTTGGGCCTACAATGTTGCCCTGAGGAACTACCATGAGAGAGGAAGTGATGACCTGTAATTTGTTTAAATGGAAAACAGGAGATGATTAAGTGGCTGAAGTGATAATAACACAAGACAATAGGAAGTACAATGAAAGAAATTAAATATATTTAAGTGACACATAAATTACTATCTCACTTGGAAAGAGTGTTTGCAGCCCTGCACATTGATGTGAGGTGTGAATGGACAAGTATACTTCCTCCAATCTAGTATATTGTATCTGCTGTTTGTAGTCCAGTATCCTTTACATTAGGGAGACCAAAAGCAGATTAGGTGACCCCTTTGCTGAACACCTCTGTTCTATCTAGAAATGTGACTTCGAGCTCATTGTCATTTGCCACTTACATTCCCCATCTCACTCCCACTCTGCCCTCTTTGTCTATGGCCTGCCATACTACTCCAATGAAACTCAATGCAAGATCAAGGAACAGCACCTGATTTTTCTATTAGGCACTCTGCAGCGTTCTGGCATTAATATTGATTTTAGCTCCCATTTTCTCTATAGCAGGAGATGCTGGTGTCTCCGGGGAGAGGAAGCGATGGGTTGGTACTTGGGGTGGAGGTCCTCTGTCAGAACACTGTGCTAGTGGAGCAATCTGCACCCTTGGTGTTGGCCTGCTTTTTCTTTCTTCCTGGTCCCTGGGCTGCTGGAGCCTGTCCTGATTTGCCAACTTTTCCTGTTTCCATTTCAATCTTATCACCTCAGCTATTCATGCATTCTATATCTTTTAAATATCATTAGTTTCTCTCTATGCTGCTTGATGTCTCCTGTTAGTATCACTTCAGCAATTTAACCATCTCTTGTTTTCCATTTAAGCACTTTACATGTTGTGCTTCTTCCTTGTATGTGTATGTGTCTGCTGTTCTGATGAAAGATCTACACCTGAAATGTCAATTTGTCTGTTCTCTCCACAGATGCAGACTGGCCTGTTGAGTGTTTCCAGCATTTTCTGTTTGATTTCCAGAATTTGCAGGTTTTTTGCTTTTTGTTTATACTGTATCAGCATAACATTTCTATCCTTACACAATCAAACAATCCCATTGCCTCTAGGTGAGACTGTTCAATTAAGTATGTGAAAAAAGTAGGTGCATAGTTGCGAGGCTATGCACCGAATACCAGGCCTTAGGGATGGAAGATTTGAGATAGGGTGGTTATTAGAGAGGGAGGAGAGGATTAAAGTAAGTTTTCTGAGGAGGGGTGATGGCAGCTGTTTTGAAGGAAGTAGGAATGATTGCAGAGGATAGGGCGGCAGGGGATGAGGATGGACAGCTGGGCAGAAATGAGTTGGGGGAGGGTGTTGAGAGAACTGGCTTCACAGACAAGATGAGTTTGGTGAAAGCAAGGGAGAAGGGGATGAGAAACTATAGAATAAGGGTGATATGAGGGTAATAATAATAGACTGGAGTTTGGGGTAGGAAAAAGAGGGAGGGAGGGGAGGGGACATAGATGTTAGAGAGAGGGAAATGAGAAAATTGTTGGGGAAGATAACCGCAAAGGAGTGGAATGGGAGGAGGAAAAGAAGGAAAAACTTGCATTTATATAGCACCTTTCATACCTTCAGGATGTCCCAAAACACTTCACAGTCAATGAAGTACTTTTGAAGTGTAGTCACTATTGTAATGTAGAGAAACCAATTTGGGTACAAAAAGATCACACAAACAGCATTGAGATAAATGACCTGATAATTTGTTTTAGTAATGTTGGTTAAGGGATAAATGTTGACCAGGACACTGAGAGAACTCCCCTGCTCTTCTTTGAATAGTGCCATGGTGATTTTAACTTGAGGTGCACAATGGGTGGTTGACGGGTGGAGCGTACCAGCCGGCCGCCCATTGTTCCCATCATGAGGCCCAAGCTATTTTGAGGCCCAGGCCTAATTTACATACAGCCGATGAGCTGTAGGTACCAGATGCAGCTTGTCAGATTGAGAAATTGGGACCTGGGGTAGGGGGTAGGGTTAGGGTAGGGCCTTACACAGGCAAGCAGGGAGTTGGAGTTTTTTGTGGGCCCAGGAGGAGTACTGTTAAAAAGAAACTTTGGCCATTTTCTGCAAGGTACAAATGGGTGGAGGGCACACTCCGTCCATTTGTACCACAAAATTGCAATCAGGGTCCTATGTACAACATAAGATCCCAATTTGCATATTATAAGTGGCCTCTTAGCTGAAACACCCACCTATCTTAAGACTTCACCCAAGTTGGCAGGGACTGGATGCCAGTGCAAATGGGGCAGTAAGTGACTCAATGTCACTTTCAGGCTGCTACTGCTCCATTTATGCCAGATGGGCCCTTAAAATTTCTAATGGTACAACATTCCTTCAGTACTGCATGAAGTGCAGCCTAGACTACCTGCTCAAGTATCTGGAGTGGTGCTTGCACTCACACCTTCTGATTCAAAAGTGATGATGCTACCACTGAGTCAAGGCTGGCAAGGAAACACTAGAAGATATAGGGTTATTTGGATGGCTGATGGGGCGAGAGGACATGTACCTCTGGGTGAGTCAGAGGAAGCTAAAGCTGGAACAAAGACAAGCAGAAGCCCATCTAGGATGCACAAGAGCCTGGAGAGGTGGACAGAAAGATTTTTGAGATAGAGACACAGTTAAAAGGTGGTAAGATAAAAGAAGGGCAAGATATTGAGGAAAAAAGGGGTGGCAGCTATTCTCCATGGCCAGTAGAACAGGAACAGGAACACAAGAGTCAACTGATTTAGAATACATTCAAGAAAATTAAAAGCAAAATAAGATAATAGGTGACATTGATAATAGGTGTCCTAGGCCCAACCAAGTTCAGCTGCTTCATCAATGTCCTTCCCTCCATCCTAAGGTCAGAAATGGGGATGTTCGCTGATGATTGCAGTGTTCAGTTCCATTCGCAACCCCTCAAATAATGAAGCAGTATGAGCCAGCATGCAGCAAGACCTGGACAACATCCAGGCTTGGGCTCATAAATGGCAAGTAACATTCACACCAGACAAGTGCCAGGCAATGACCATCTCCAACAAGAGAGAGTCTAACCACCTCCCCCTGCCATTCAACGGCATTACCATCACCAAATCCCCCACCATCAACATCCTGGGGGTCACCATTGACCAGAAACTTAACTGGACCAGCCATATAAATATTGTGGCCACAAGAGCAGGTCAGAGGCTGGGTATTCTGCGGCGAGTGACTCACCTCCTGACTCCCCAAAGCCTTTCCACCATCTACAAGGCACAAGTCAGGAGTGTGATGGAATACTCTCCACTTGCCTGGATGAGTGCAGCTCCAACAACACTCAAGAAGCTTGACACCATCCAGGACAAAGTAGCCCGCTTGATTGGCACCCCATCCACCACCCTAAACATTCACTCCCTTCACCACTGGCTGCAGTGTGTACCATCCACAGGATGCAGTGCAGCAACTCGCCAAGGCTTCTTCGACAGCACCTCCCAAACCCGTGACCTCTACCACCTAGAAGGACAAGAGCAGCAGGTACATGGGAACAACACCACCTGCACGTTCCCCTCCAAGTCACGCACCATCCCAACTTGGAAATATATCGCCGTTCCTTCATCGTCGCTGGGTCAAAATCCTGGAACTCCCTTCCTAACAGCACTGTGGGAGAATCGTCACCACACGGACTGCAGTGGTTCAAGAAGGCGGCTCACCACCACCTTCTCAAGGGCAATTAGGGATGGGCAATAAATGCCGGCCTCGCCAGTGACGCCCACATCCCATGAACAAAGAAAAAAAAATTGAGAAGTATAAGAAGACAGCTTAGAGGGAGATGGAGGAGCAGAGTCTGGAACATGTCCAGCCTTTCGATAATCATAAAGATTATAAAAAGATTGCAGAGTTGAAATTTCTTGAAGATACCAGGAGGGGCTAAAAAGAAAGCCAGAGATGTCATATGGTATGAGGTTGGAAAGGTAATTCAGAGCTGACTTGCGGATTGTAGTCTTGTCAAATTTCCGGGTCAGTAAATTGAATTTAGTAATTAAAAATCAGGGATTGCCTGGAGGTCTGAGGGTAAGGGTGGTTATTTTTCATAAACACTTGATTTGGTCTTCAGTGTGTAATTGATACAGCAACTACTTTGCTTCTTTCACTATTTCTCCTCCTTTCCCTTGGCTTCTGACTTGTGTTTTTTCCCCTTCCTCAACTTCTTTAATCTTTCGCTCCTATTTTTAAATTTTCTCTTGTGACTTTTTTATTTTCTCTCCATTTGGTTCATTCCCCTTTTACTGCTTCAGTTCCTTTCAGTGAATGCTACTGTTCTCATCCTGTGAGCTCTACAGTATGATTGCATGTAATTTTAAGTTTGTTTTGTAAAACTTCACACTGCTTCTGGTTCTTTCTCTTTTTTTCTATACTGCAGCTTTTTTCCAACTCTTTCTCCACTTGATCCTTTTCATCTCGCCTTGGCTTGAACCAATCTTGTGTTTGTTAGTTTGCTTTAGTTTTTTTTTCCTTCCTGCAACTGCGTCATGTTGCGGGGCAAAGTGGAGACTGGGATGCCGACTGGGGTAGGGTTGCCAACCCTGCAGGATTGGAGTGGAGTCTCCAGGAATTAAAGATTAATCTCCAGGACACGGCTGCGAGCAAACCAGGAGAAAATTCATAGGGACATTAAAAAAATTGTTGTTTTCATTTTCTTTGAGCACTTTCATTTATTCACTGTAAAAATATTGAAGATGGGAAGATTGGCTGTTTGACTGACAGTCAAGAATCATCCAATCGAGTAACAAAGACCCTGATATTTACGGGGAAGCGGGGAGGATGCGGGGGAGCATGATAGCGCATCTAAGACCTGGAAAGCCCAGGGACACGGAGGTCCTACTGATATTAACGGCAGGATCTCATTAACATTTCCTTCTTCCGTTTCCTGCCCGGCAGCCGGCCAGATTGACAGGTTGGCTGGTTGCCAAAAGAGAAAACCAGCAGCAGGACGCCGCAGCTGGGGACCGTTGCAGAGCCAGGCAGGAGGCTCGAGATCGGACCTTGGTGAGGGCGTGGGGGGTCAGAGCCCAGCAGGAGGTCGAGATCGGGCCTTGGTGAGTGGGGGGGGGATGGGGGTCAGAGCCCAGCAGGAGGCTTTAGGTCGGACCTTGGTTGGTGGGGGGGGGGGGGGGTGAATGGGGGTCATAGCCCAGCAGGAGGCTCTAGGTCAGACCTTGGTGAATGGTGGGGGGAGGGGGGGTCAAAGCCCAGCAAGAGGCTCGAGATTGGAGCTTGGTGAGGGGGTGGGGGAGGGTGGTCAGAGCCCAGCAGGAGGCTTGAGATCGGACCTTGGTGAGTGGGTGGGGGGAGGGGGGATGGGGGTCAGATCCCAGCAGGAGGCTCGAGATCGGAGCTTGGTGAGTGGGTGGGGGAGGGGGTCAGAGCCCAGCAGGAGGCTTTAGGTTGGAGCTTGATGAGGGGGTGGGTGAGGGGGGTCAGAGCCCAGCAGGAGGCTCGAGATCAGAGCTTGGTGAAAGGGGGTGGTCAGAGTCTGGCAGGAGGCTCGAGATCGGATCTTAGTGGGGGTAGGGGTTGCCGATCGTGGCCGCGGTGGGAGCACTGCTCCTCCTGGCCCGCAAGGAACATAAGAACATAAGAAATAGGAGCAGGAGTAGGCCACATGGCCCCTCGATCCTGCTCTGCCATTCAATAAGATCTTCTACCTCAACTTCACTTTCCCGCCCTATCCCCATATCCCTTGATTTCCTTAGTGTCCAAATATCCATCGATCTCAGTCTTGAATATACTCAACGACTGATCATCCACAGCCCTCTGGGGTAGAGAATTCTAAAGATTCACAACCCTCTGAATGAAGACATTTTTCCTCATCTCGGTCCCAAATGGCCGACCCCTTATCTTGAGACTATGACCTCTAGACTCTCCATCTAGGGAAACAGCCTCTTAGCATCTACCCTGTCAAGCCCTATCAGCATCTACTCTATCAAGCCCTCTTATATGTTTCAATGAGTTCACCTCTCATTCTTCTAAACTTCAGAGAATATTGGCCCATTCTACTCAATCTCTCCTCATAGGACAACCCTCTCATTCCAGGAATCAATCTAGTGAACCTTCGTTGCATCCCCTTTAAGGCAAGTATATCCTTCCTTAAGTAAGGAGACCAAAAGAGTGCAATAAAAAGCGGTAACCTGCTGGAGCCGGCAGCTCCTGCCTCCATTTCGCTGCTGGGTTTCCTGAGCCCTGGGAAACCTGTGCGGCAGTTGTTAAATTTAAATGAGGCTCCCAACTGCACTGTGGGAGCCTGATTTAAATACGATAATGAAGTGTTCCGCCTCTCCAAGATGGGACACACGTGCACACTGCGCAAAGTGCCGCCGTAAAAATGGCGGCAGGCATGTAAGCGGATGGCTGGGGACTCTTTCAAGCTTTAAAATTTTTAACCCCAACCTTCCGCCCCGACCGTCTCCTGCCCATTGTGGGGGGAGGGGTTAATAATTAGACTAAAGAATCTGTTCACTTTATACTTAGTATGGAAAGGCGGTGGGTTGCAAGGATAGATGTGTTGGGCGACCAATGGTGGGAGTGTGGGGGCGAGACGGTTGGAGGCGAGAGACCATGCGATGAAACCTCCGGGAATAAGTATAACCAATGTTGGCAACCCTAGTCTGGGAGGGCTAAATCAAGATTTCACCAAAACTATGGGTGAAAATACAGACCAGATAGGGGAGACATTCAACTAATTTCAGGGACCTCTCAAAACAACACCATACGATGACATCACGACTTGGTACAAAACTTTACCAAAACAAATGAAACTATAAGATTACTCATAATTACCCCCCCACCCCCCCCCCACCCCCCCGCAAAGCCACTTAATCAGATCTTTGATGGATTTGAAATGGTTTGTTCTTTCTGAGTACTCAATACATTTTCAACAAAGCATTTGTTTTAAAATTGCCATATTTCTAAACACATGCATGAAAATGCTGATTTGTTAACTAAGAAATGTTACAACTCACTGAATTTGACATGGAGTGAGATAACAGGGTAGACATTAATCAATAAATTGCTATAGTAATAAGATTTTCAATAAAGTGCTCAATGCATTACACATGATTAACAGCGAATGTACAAGGCTGGCAAAAGAACCATGCAACCCATTCAATTGTACAGGGCCCCGAGCCAATCAAGGGCCCTGAGCAGATCCAGTGAAAGGACACCTATGCAATGGTAATAGCTAATCCCTGAACATCCAACATCTTTCTCCCCATCACATTCAGTTAAGCCATAGGGATGAAAAAAGGCAATTTTTATAACTTATGCAAAGGAAGATCCTTCCTTCTTTAATAAATAGTAAAATCACACAACCTGTATTTAAGCTCTGAATAGGGGGTAATTGTGTGACCTGTAGAGCATTATAAAAGGAAAGGTTCATTGTGGACTAGCCCCAATGTGGATTAGACAATGAGGGCATATTATTTTACTTACCGAGAGGAGAGAAAAGCATAAGGAGAACAGAGGATTTGCAGCTCTCCTATAATCAGTCGTAATCCAGGGGACAAGGAGCAGCCTGCATTTGCTGCCTCACCTACCCCTCACCCTCCCGCAGTCATGGCTGAGGTGGGAGAAATTTAGGTACCACTCAGCTACTCAGATATTATACAAGCCCTCACTGCAGCTAAAGTTTTTGAGTTTTCATAATCAGATACTTAAATAACATTGGTGTTTCAAGACCTTTTATATTTGTTCAGTCATTTACATTTGTGTTATCTATCACTTTTCATTTTGTCAATTATTTTTATATTACCTATTGCAAACATGCCTTTTCACAATCATACATGTGCGGATTTTACACCAGATTAATATTATTGTCTAAGTAAAATGTAGGGGTCCCAAACTGAACCTTTGCATGGGGCCCCTGCAAGGCAAATGTTGCTCCTGCATATGTACAAATGCAAACAACATATTTGCATTTGTACATAATGAAGGCTTCTTCGACAGCACTATTCAAACCAGTGACCTCTACCACCTAGAAGGACAAGGGCAGCAGGCACATGGGAACACCACCACCTGCATGTTCCCCTCCAAGTCACATACCATACTGACCTGGAAATATATCGCCATTCCTTCATCGTCGCTGGGTCAAAATCCTGGAACTCCCTACCTAACAGTACTGTGAGAGAACTTTCACCGCACGGACTGCAGCGGTTCAAGAAGGCGGCTCACCAGCACCTTCTTAAGGGCAATTTGAAATGGGCAATAAATGCTGGCCTTGCCTTCGATACCCACATCCCATAAATGAATTAAAAAAACACAAAGACCAACTTTAAAATATTCAGATATGATGTAACAAGCTTCTGTAAAAATGTCACTGATACATTTGATAAACTTTCTTTGAAATTTCTGTAAGAGATGTGTACATAATTAATTTTTCCCTTGTAATTCACCATGTTTCATTGTGTCTTGAACTTTTGGTAGAATTGAAACATTTCTATGTCTCTTGTCATCAGTCTTTTTTTATATGTAAAATAAAAGATAAAAATGACATTGCAAAGACATCTTCTTAATTTTCCAAGATTAAGTTACAGGCAATATTACAACAAATACTCAAGAGATGCCACTGGTGAAATTTGTAATTAGCTGTTGCTGAAATCAGAATTTGAATTTGATGTTTTACATGTCTTAATCTAAGACTTCATGAATTTTGCAGGTCATGTATCCCACTGTTATTGTTGCCAATGTAGACATATATACATGGATAATGGATTTATTGTCGGAAATACTCGTGAGCATCATTAAAGTTGTAAACTTAGAATTGTAAACTTAGAAGAGACATAGAGCTGAGTATCATAGAGGTGGGCAAGAACATGGCAGATGCAGTATAACGTGGATAAATGTGAGGTTATCCACTTTGGTTGTAAAAGCAGAAAGGCAGATTATTATCTGAATGGTGATAGATTGGGAAAAGGGGAGGTGCAATGAGACCTGGGTGTCCTTGTACACCAGTCGCTGAAAGCAAGCATTCAGGTGCAGCAAGCAGGTAGGAAGGCGAATAGTATGTTGGCCTTCATTGCAAGAGGATTTGAGTACTGGAGCAGGGATGTCTTACTGCAATTATACAGGGCCTTGGTGAGACCACACCTGGAGTATTGTGTGCAGTTTTGGTCTCCTTATCTGAGGAAGGATATCCTTGCCATGGAGGGAGTGCAATGAAGGTTTACCAGACTGATTCCTGGGATGGCAGGACTGACGTATGAGGAGAGATTGGGTCGACGAGGCCTATATTCACTAGAGTTTAGAAGAATGAGAGGTGATCTCATCGAAGCATATAAAATTCTAACAGGACTAGACAGACTAGATGCAGGAAGGATGTTCCCGAGGGCTGGGGAATCCAGAACCAGGGGTCACAGTCTCATGATACGGGGTATGCCATTTAGAACCGAGATGAGGAGAAATTTCTTCACGCAGAGGGTGGTGAACCTGTGGAATTCTCTACCACAGAAGGCAATGGAAGCCAAGTTATTAAATATATTCAAGAAGGAGATAAATATATTTCTTAATGCTAAAGGGATCAAGGGATATGGGGAAAAAGCAGGAACAGGGTACTGAGGTAGATGATCAGCCATGATCAATTTGAATGGCGGAGCAGGCCCGAAGGGCTGAATGGCCTCCTCTTGCTCCTATTTTCTATGTTTCCATGTTTCTATGTATCTCATTCATATCTCCTGAATAAGTTGCAAGAGTTGTATGGGACTTGTCTGAAGCTTTATACGTTTCGTAAAGTAAATAGTGAGATAGTTGAAGTATTCAAAATAATATTGGATTGATTTCTCACTTAGCAGAAAGTAAATATGGGTTTGGGATAAGAAAATAAATGGTCAGATCTGGTGTGAGCTGGATGGCTAAATGGCATTGTCTCTGTCCAATTAGTAGAGTATTCCATCAATCAACAAACCCAGGCCTGAAAAAGTTATTCCCTAAACTAATTTAAGTCACAAATCAGACAGTCCATCAGGAAGGCCACCAGTTTAGTGACTGAGAAAATTTGATTCCATCTCTGTAACAAGGGATTGAAAGATTTTTACATTTGTTTTGGGGAGTGGATTCCATGATCCATCCACTTAAAATGATATTTTGCGCAATGTATTATGTGATTCTGTCCCCTTTTCCATGAAAATCTCAAATGTGTGGTGGCATCAATCAGTTTCAGGAATCAACATGCACAGCATTTTCAGTGGCATTCATTGCTAAGTATTAGCCAAAGTATATCCACCCACCCTCCAAGCAATTTCAGAGCAAGGTCAAATTTGAACCCATGCTTTGAGCTTTTATAATGCACAGGTGCATTAATCTCCAGTTCTGGAAATTTAGAAGACTTTGGTCTGTCTATTTACAAAAAGCCACAAGTGTTGCAGGCACAGGTGAATTATAGTGGCCTTTTACATGATGAAACAGATCCGGTAATAGGGTTATAAATTTTGCAAGATTTAATTTATTCTATAGATTAACTTTTTAACATGCTATGAAAACTATCACATGATTACTAACTCCAATCAATCACTGCTTTTATTTTGATATGTAAAACAGAAATTTGTGCTGAGGAGTTATCTCTAAAATCTACAGGCGCTAAATTGGGCCATGTAGCGCCTGTTGTTTCGGCGCTACATGGCCTCTCCAACATCCAAGATGGCGTCTTGGGTGCGCACGCATGTTTCCAGTGTGACGTGCGCCCAGCGCCATCTTGGTATAGGAGTTAGCGCATGCACAAATACCGAACGCCGGAAACATGTAAAGTAGGGAGAAAATGCGTGCAGTCAGTGTGCAACGCTGATTTAAAGTGATAGACACCATTTTGACACCTAACGCTCAATTCAATGCACAGTCTTAATCCCGACCATCTGAACGAGTGCTTGGAGGACCCTCCAACCAGCGCTATTTAAAGGGACCATGCAGGTGTTGCAGGTTAGTTGCCAGATTATTGCTTCTGGCTGTTTTTGGAATAGGAAGTGTTTTTTGAAGCTCCTTATGCTTACTGAGAGTTCCTAGAGTACATTTGAGAGTGCTTTGGCAGATACTGCCTGAGGTTCAGAAAGTTACAACTGTGGTTGAACAACATTCCTGGCAACCATGGGTGGTCAGCTAGGGCTCCCACTGGGCATTGAGCATGACTGGGAGCATGCAGAGAGGCCATGCATAGCAGCTTAAGCTGTGAGGAGTTGGAGGATGAGGAGGCAGAGGAGGCACAGGGCACTGAGCAGGAGGCCTTATCCAATGAGGGCCTTTCGGGACCAATGCTCCTGCTTCAACATGACTGAGGAGGATTGCATCCGACGCCTGAGGTTCACCAAGGAAGCCGTGACCGAGATCTGTCAACTGGTGCAGCCACAACTGCGGCCATAGAGCAGGGCAAGAACAGCATTGCCTGTGGCTGTGAAGGTCACCGTGGTGCTGAATTTCTACAGCTCAGGAGCATTTCAGGCCTCTGCTGGCGACATGTGCAACATCTTGCAGTATGCAGTACACTGCTGCATAAGGGAGGTCACAGACGCACTGTACCACATGAGGAACAGGTTCATCACCTTCCCTCTTAACAGAGACAAGCAGAACAAGCAAGCACGGGGGTTCGCTCGCATTGCTGGCTTCCCCGTGGTGCAGGGTACCATTGACTTCACGCAAATTGCCCTGCATGCCCCGCATATCAACTCGGCTCTCTTCGTCAACGTGCAGTTGGTGTGTGACCACATGCATGGAATCATGGAGGTCGATGCCTGCTACCCTGGGAGCAGTCACGACGCCTTCGTCATTCAGCAGTCCAACGTGCCAGCTATCTTTCACCCGGCTCGGCAAGTCAAAGGCTGGCTACTGGATGCCGTGGCTCATGACTCCGGTCAGGAGCCCATGCATACGTGCACAGCAGGCCTATAATGAGAGCTATGCTGCCACACGCAACATCGTGGAGTACACCATAGGCCTCCTCAAACAGCATTTGCACTGCCTAGACCAATCTGGAGGAGCCCTGCAGTACTCCCCTGGGTGGGCAGAATTGTGGTGGTTTGCTGCATGCTGCACAACCTCGTCATCATGAGGGACCAGCCTTTGCCACCAAAGATTGGAGAAGATCCTGAGCCAGAGCTGGAGGAGGAGGAAGCTGTGGAGGAAGAGGCTGAGGAGGAGGAGGAGGGGGAGGAGCCGGAAGAGTAAGTGGAGGAAGACGCAAGGGTGCAACAGGGACCACACGCTTTGTCTGCAAGGGTGGTGGGAGGCTGCTGGCCTTCAATGGAGGAGCGTGCAGATGGCCTTGGAGGATGACCTTGAGCAGCTCTGGGCCAGGAGGGCCCAGCTTCAGACTGCACCATCTCAGTGTAGTTGCAGCAGTCTGGCTTGGCTGGCTGATAGGCAACAACAAGGGCACTGGCGGAGTGGCAGGGGTGAGAGCAGGAATGCTGTCGTCCTGAGAGAGGACAACAGGTTCGACTGCCATGGCACCACTGCCATTCTCCCAGGGCGGTGCCTCAGCAATCCTGGTGATCAGCTAGAGAACGGATTGCTGGAGTGCTGTGACACCCTGGAAGCCCTGTTCTACAGTGGTCTCCAGAGCCACGATAGCAGCAGTCTGAGCTTCCATTGCAGCAGTCTGAGCTTCCATTGCAGCAGTCTGAGCCTGTAACGCAGCAGTCTGAGCAGCAACCGTAGAGTGCAGACCTTTGATAACATTGGTTTGTGCTGCAATGGAAGTCGTGACATCGGTCATCAGATGCTGCATCATGGTGGGCTCCATAGGTGCGCTGATGGAGATGACCACCTGTTCCATGTGGGAAAGGATGGGCTCCAAGCTCTGCGCAAAGTCCTGTGCCAATTTGGAGCTGGACTCCTCCATGCGCCTTCTCATTGTGCGCAGGCTTTCTGGAAGGCTTTCCAGTGCCTTGAGAATTTGGTGGTGTACGCCCATCAGCCATCTTCTGTAGCCTGGCCCATTGAAGTCCTCACCTGACTCCTCTGCAGCAGAACTAGTGAGCGACCTCGCCCTCCGGCGAGCTGGCACCTGTGGTATCCGGCTCCTGCACACTTGTGCCCGGTGTCTCACCACATGCGGATCCCTCCTCTAACCTAGCCTCTAAAGGATGCGCAGTGTCAGTCTCTGAGTTGGTGGAAGCAAGTGTGAGATGGAGTGATGGTGTGGCTTCAATGTCCTCCTCCTCTTCCTCCTCCTCCTCGGACGGTTTCCCCACGTGTTTTTGGGTATTTGCAATGACAAAGGGAAACAGGTTGAGTTGTGGAATGGGGACAGGAGCAAGTAAGATGTGCGTGCCGACAGCATCTGCAGCACTTGAGTCAGGAAAGATTATGGGAGGAGGGAGATGTGGGAAAGGAGAAGGAACATTGGAAATGCAGAGACCCCCTTCATCAGGACCTCCAGCACGGCACGTTGTCACGTCTGCAGCGTCGGCCCGCCTAATGATCTGAAGCACTCTCTCCTCCAGGGGGGTGAGGACGTGTAAGCGTCCCCGTTCATCCTTAGGTCTCTCCTGCTGATGGCTGTTATGCGCCACCTTTTCCTGCAAGACGGAGAACATTTTGTCAGTGAGTATCCTGCAAGGTGTGTAGGTGATATACCTGTCATGGTCGAATAGCTGCCAGTGTGTGTGAGACCTGTGAGTGGTGGTTGTGTGGCAAGTGTGATACTATGTGCGGGTGAGATGCAGCATGCCAAGTGCAGACTTGCGTATGGATGGGCAGTGTTTGTTGGTGGGTGGGTGATGGGGAGTGTGATGCATGGAGCAGTGGTGCAGTTGGTAGGATGTGCCACTTGACACTTGCATTCACTCACCTTGACCACTGTGTCAAATCATTGAACTTCTTTCGGGACTGCACCCATGTGCGTGGTGCCATGCTCCTGGCGTTCACTTCTTGCACCACGGTCTGTCAATGCCTGCGAAGCTGCAGTCTGGAGGGTTTCCTGCTACTTTGCGGGTACATGCTGGCCCTCCTTTCTACCACCCCTTCCACCAGTGCCTCCAGTGCATCGTTGGAGAAGCGTGGGGCCCTCTCTCGCGCCGGTCCTGCCATCCTTGCGACCATCCTAGTGAACTGTGCATGTCCCATTTAAAATGTGCACCTGCACCTTTAAGAGGTGCAGGCTGCTGATGACTTGCGCTGAGCATGCCTCATTTCCGACTTCCTCATTCTCCGTGCAGCCTCACGGGTAGTGCTGGCTGCACGGAGTTATCATGCTAAGTAGCGGGCAGCATGAAGTTCACGTGCTGCCTGCATAGGGGCCATCGGATGCAGGGTATTAGCGCATCATGCTACCCGCGCCCGAAAATGGCCCTTATTGATTTCTTGCCCCTACATGTCTAAATGTGCTATCAGTTTGACTAAGTTGGCAGCACTCTTATCAGAAGATTGTGGGTTCAAGCCCTATTCCAATACTTAAACATATAATCTAAACCGATACTTTAGTGCAGCGCTGAGAGAGTGCAGCAGTGTTGAGAGTGCTGACCTTTGGATGAGACATTAATCTGAGGCATCATCTGATTATTCATGTACATGTAAAAAACCTGTGGCACTATTCCAAGAGGAGCAGTGGTTTTGGCTTTTTATTTCTCCCTCAATCAAGACCACCAAAAACAGCACATGGGCTGTTTCTGGGAAATGTAATAAATACATTGGGGGTGGGGGTTAGTGCAAATTGGGGATAGTGAATTGGCTGCCAATTCACTATCACCTGCTTGCACTATTGCCCGTTTTGCTATACCACCCAATATAAATTTCATCTGCGTTATTTTCTGACTTTATATTGTTCTATAGTATAAATGGGTTACAGACTCACAGGTAAATAATTTTGATCCATTGTTGATTTTGTTGGCTTGGAACACAGGAAAGTAGAAATAAGAAATGATCATTCAACACATCCAGCTTACCCTGTCGGTTAGGTTCATATACGGGGTTGGGACAGTTCTTCAAGTGAGCAGGTGAGCAGGACCTACATTTAGTGTAAGATTTCACATTAGAATATATATTCCTATCTGCGTAAAATATCAAAAATAGTTCATCCCCCCCCCAAACAAAAAGCTAACATATTTGGCAAGAAATTGGTTCATGTGATGTGGTCAAGAGCATGCGCCAGGAGCTGGAAACACGAGGCTTCTTTGAAATTGGACCTCAGGCATCACCAGCCTAATTCTGGCGAGCCTTACCAGTTGGCTCCCTAAGAATTTGGGCCAGCTGCAATGTCAGGTAGGTCCTGGGATTGGGGAGGAGGAGAACAGGAGGGGTGAGAGCAGGCCATCAGCAGTCCTCCCTCTGGCTCCACAAGAAGGTAAGTTTCAAAAAAAGAACTTACCTTTTTGTTGGGCCGTAGCAAAAACAGGAAAACCTGAGCGGACTATGCCCAGCACTAGGCACGAGGCCCTTCATTAGCATATGCAAGAGGCTTAATGCCAGTTTAAGGCAGCCGCCAGAGACACCTAAGTATTGCCAGAGCCAAAATAGCATTGACTGTATTTCAAGCGCCCTTGAGTGGGGACATAGCCCCGCAAAATTAGACCTTTTTACCTCTGTTTCCTGCCCAAAAAACGGGCGCAACGAGGTCTATTTCTCCTGTTCGAAACCCTCCAGTGATTTCTGTATATAGAACATACTGCTCCAAGAAAAATGTAAGTGTTATCAGCTGGTTTCATGCTATCATTCAAATAGTTGTTTGACACCATTCACAAAGTTGTTTGCACCAAATTAGATAATGTTATGGGATTAAAATGAGATGTCTGATTATCAGATGTATTTTATGTGTCATGGTTGGTTAAGTAGCTGTTGTATCATTATAATTTCCTCAGGAGAATCTCAGTGTACACAGTAATGAAAATAGTTTTTACCTTCAAATTTATGCCTATTGTGTATTTATATATATTTTATGTTTGTATATTTTAAGAACTATATTTAAGACATAGTAATAAATAATAAATAGTAATAAATCTAAGAATAATTTGCACAAAATATGAACACCTTGGTCTGTCTTGTGCGTCTATAAGTAAGTGAAAGCCATTTTTGCCTTGAGTAATTTCTGGTAGTTTGTTTAAATAAAAAAAAAATCACCCGTTGGCTCATTTAGTGAAAGCAATGAGTGGCTGCACCATAAAGACCAGAAGATCCAAAGTGTGGTTCCAAGTCGGAACGGGAGAATTTATAATGGGGAACAGGGTAATGGCAGAGCAATTAAATAAATACTTTGGTTCTGTCTTCACGGAAGAGGACGCAAATAACTTCCCAGAAATGCTGGGAACCAAGGGACTAGTGAGAAAGAGGAATTAAAGGAAATTAGTATTAGTAAAAAAATAGTGCTGGAGAAATTAATGGGACTGAAAGCCGATAAATCCCCAGGACCTGATAATTTGCATCCCAGAGTACCAAAAGAGGTAGCCATGGAAATAGTGGATGCATTAGTTGTCATCTTCCAAAATTTTATTGATCATGGAACAGTTCCTGCAGATTGGAGGGTGGCAACTGTAACCCCACTATTTAAAAAAGGAGGGAGAGAGAAAACAGGGAACTAAAGACCAGTTAGCGTAACATCAGTAGTAGGGAAAATGCTGGAGTCTATTATAAAGGATGTGATAACAGGACACTTATAAAATATCAACGGGATTAGACAAAGTCAACATGGATTTATGACAGGGAAATCATGTTTGACAAACCTACTGGAGTTTTTTGAGGATGTTACTGGTAGAATAGATAGGGGAGAACCAGTGGATGTAGTTTATTTGGATTTTCAGAAGGCCTTTGATAAAGTCCCACATAAAAGGTTAGTGTGCAAAATTAAAGCACATAGGATTGGGGGTAATATACTGGCATGGATTGAAAATTGGTTAACAGACAGGAAACAGAGAGTAGGAATAAATGGGTCTTTTTCGGGATGGCAGGCGGTGACTAGTGGGGTACCGCAGGGATCAGTGCTAGGGCCCCAGCTATTCTCAATATATATCAATGATTTGGATGAGGGAACTAAATGTAATATTTCCAAGTTTGCTGATGACACAAAACTAGGTGGGATTGTGAGTTGTGAGAAGGATGCAAAGAGGCTTCAAGGCGATTTTGACAAGTTCAGTGAGTGGGTAAATACATGGCAGATGCAATACAATGTGGATAAATGTGAAGCTATCCACTGCGGAAGGAAAAACAGAAAGGCAGAGTATTATTTAAATGGTGATAGATTGGGGAATGTTGATGTACAAAGGGACCTGGGTGTCCTTGTACACCAGTCACTGAAAGTAAACATGCAGGTGGAGCAAGCAGTTAGGAAGGCAAATGGTATGTTGCCTTCATTGCAAGAGGATTTGAGTATAGGAGCAAGGATGTCTTACTGCAGTTATACAGGGCCTTGGTGAGGCCACACCTGGAGTATTGTGTGCAGTCCTGGTCTCCTTACCTAAGAAAGGATATACTTGCCATGGACGGAGTGCAGCGAAGGTTCACCAGACTGATTCCTGGGATGGCAGGACTGTCACATGAGGAGAGATTGGGTCAACTCGGCCTGTAGTCACTCAAGTTTAGAAGAATGAGAGGGGATCTCATTGAAACATATAAAATTCTGACAGGGCTAGACAGACTTGATGCAGGGAGGATGTTTCCTCTGGCTGGGGGGGTCCAGAACGAGGGGTCACAGTCTCAGGATATGGGGTAAAAAATTTAGGACTGAGATGAGGAGAAATTTCTTCACTCAGAGGGTGGTGAACCTGTGGAATTCTCTACCACAGAAGGCTGTGGAGGCCAAGTCACTGAATATATTTAAGAAGGAGCTAGGTAGATTTCTAGACACAAAAGGCATCAAGGGGCATGGGGAGAGAGCGGGAATATGGTATTGAGATAGAGGATCAGCCATGATCATATTGAATGGCGGAGCAGGCTCGAAAAGCCGAATGGCCTACTCCTGCTCCTATTTTCTATGTTTCTATGTTTCTATGGAACTGACTTTCAGTTGGGATAACGGTAATATCACCACAACTGGTTGCAGCATCCCTAAGATAGGGAAGGGAAAATCAGGGTTTCCTTAATTGCTATTCAGTAATCCATGATGGAAATTGTGTGTTTGCAGATGTCAGGGGATGACAGAATTGAGGTCTGGTGTGATGCTACCAAGTTCAAATAACCTACCCAATACTCACTTTCCAGGTTCACATGAAGAATGGCTGCGTGCATCAGGTATTGGAGGGTGACCGGTGAAAGTAGAGTTACACTCCAACAGGAATTAATGTCTTCAGGAGAGGAGGGAAGAAAACAAACCCAAAGAAAATCAACAAAGCCTTCCATGTCTCATTCTAAACTGCAAAACCATGAAATAGTTGTAGATTGTACAATAGCTTATATTTAGAAGAGAAAAACAATTATGTTGCAAGATTACTACTCAATAATGGCATAAAATAAAAATACATATATTTTGTAAAGTACAATATGCAAATGTAAGCAGCGTGGCTTTAAATTCAAGGTTTATAATCCAGAAGGTACAGGAATTCCTTTCTTGAGCATGTCAAGATCCATAGGTTTAATTAATTTTTTCAAGGTGTTTTTCAAACTAGGACAGCAAAAATTGATGTGGTTCTCAAGGCACCATGAACCTCTGTGTGGTATTTATGGAAGGTTAAAGCATTGTTACAGCGTTGTGTTTCTGTATTTTGACAAAACCTTGTGACTAACTCCAAAGTCAGTGAACCTGCCACATCATTCATTTTTAAAATTTCTTATTCATTTTTGTGTGAATTGTTGTGTTCATCAAGATGAGAAATGTCAACAATGGGAAATTGAACATTTTCCCAATGTTTGCAGTGTGTGTCAGTATTAAGCATTCTCAGATCAAGTACGGTATAGGATAGATGTACAATAAACCATTCTACTTGGACCCACTGATGTACCTTGATCTCAATCTCTGAAAAACATTCCCTGCCACGCCAGTCATTCTTATGGCCTTTCTGAATGCAACTGTCAATTTACTACCAATTGGTGTCAAACAATGGGCAGTTTATATTGTGTACATATACCCAGTGGGAACATAGCTGGTCTTTTCACTTAGAACCTTAATAGCAAGCAGAGAGGAGACTTTAAACCTATCAGTTATGGATGTATTCAAGCACAGGTCCCAGAAGTAAAGTGAAATGTTTTAACCCACTGTGCCACTAAATCCGCTTAAATTCCTTATTAAGCGGAAGAAAAGTATAATGGGAATATTTGTTCGAAGTACTTCTCCTTTATAAAAGAAGAAAATAATACACTCACCATAAACTACCTCAGTAAAAACTCCCTAATACAATAACAACTTATATTTATATAGTACCAAGGTATCACACTGATGACCAATGGGCAGGGCCTCATGCATCCCTGGATAGCTCCTTAGTAAAGATTGGGGGCTATGATTTCAAACCAGCTCGAGAACTGCCCTAGAGCTGGCTAATGCTGGGAAAGCATGATATAGCCTGTATGTTGTGCCTCAAAGACAGGCAGTTCTCAGAGTGATTTATGGTTTCATTCCCTTTTATTTACTATGCAGTCATTCTGGGACACTCCCCGCTGATCACATTACCAGTGTCATTTAGTGGGGAGGGAGACCCAACTTTCAGGCTTTTATGCTGCCAATAAAATGTACAAAACATATGAAAGATGAAGGACAGGAAAAGACCAGCTGGTCCATCAAGCCAGTAAGTAAATTTGATGTTTTTATATGCTCTCTGTCCAATCAGAATTCTGTCTGAGGGATAAATTCTACTCAGTAGCATGTTGATTAGAGCAAGACCACTGGACAATTGTGTGAGATAATTGACAATTATTGACAAATTGACAATACAGTGTATTGTTCTGTTCAATTTTAGCAGTGGTTTTGGAAAACCAGTCATATGGGAACTACATTGAAAATAAGTGAATGGATGTGCCCAAATGATTGGCTACAAAAATCTTAATGAGCAGTCTCAACAATTCTTTGCAAATTTTTCATTCTGCACACAGACTTGCACCTAACTTATCTGACTGCCAGCTATCTGCCAATGTGCGAATTAATTATATTGCAGGATTAATTATGATATTTAATAGGAACTATGTGATATTCATAGAATCAAGCTAAATAAATACTTTTACATGTCTAATTATTGTTTTATTATTGCATTGTAATAATGATTTGGATGTTAAGTTAATATAGTGCAAATAAAAATTGAGTTTTGTTTTTGACTTTTACTGTGGCTATTTAATATGGTAAAGGAGTCCATCAAAAACACTAGTGATTCAGTTACCATGGGTGGCTGCACAGTTGCACAGCTCCTGGCCATTTTTGATATTATGTGACTTACTATATGTCTAAAATCTTAAGATTCACCTTGAAATGTGGTCATTATTTTCTCTGCACAGCTTGATCTTAACAGTGACCAGAGTTGCATCATGAAGGTCAATACCCTTAGTTTGAAATTGAAATGTTTGTCCTTACTATCACTACCTCATCACTACCTCATTAAAAAACCACCATGGTTTAGAGAAAGTGGCCTGTTGGGCCTTCACTTTTTGGGTGAAAATGAATCCCCTGTTTGAAAATATTTTATGCTTACCAGCAGTTCTTTTGTGGCATTTCACAATGAGGTAAAGCATACACAGTCTTATAAAAATAGAGATGTTGGCCCCAATATTACCAGGGAGGCGGGTTGGCAGCAGTGGGGGGGCCACTGGGCGCGTGGGTAACCCGCCCAGTAAAATCCGTCCATCCCCCACGTGATCGGGGGTAAATTGAAACCACTTACCGTGGCTTCCGGGTGTCCCGCCGGAAACCTGCACAACGGGCGGACTGTGCACTCACATCACAGGCTGTTAGCTGGAGGAGTTCTACTTAAAGGGGCAGTCCTCCAATGACTGATCCTGCAGCAAACAACCAAAATTATAGATTGGAGCAGCCCATAGGAAAGGCTGCTCCCAGATTTACTGATGACTCACTCCAGGTCTTACTGGATGGGGTGAGGAGGAGGAGGGATATTTTCTACCCGGCGGACGGAAGTGGCCTGTCTCTGCCACCAAGAAGGCCTGGCAAGAAGTGGCAGAGGAGGTCACCAGCAGCAGCAACGTCTCCCGCACATGGATTCAGTGCAGGAAGCGCTTCAATGACCTAACTAGGTCAGCCAAAGTGAGCACACTTACTCATTCTCCTACACTCCGTCTTCCACATCACCACCTCCATCCCACAACTCCTTCAGCACTGCCAACACTACTCTATCACATAATTTCTTACACCCACTCAAAGCTCATCCTCAACTTACCTGCACTTACTCACCTCCGCAGTACTCATCCCATCACTATCACTCAACCCAATCCTCATACAATGTCATGGCTCTGTCTCATACTCACCTTCTGATGCATCTTTCACGGTCAGCCTCACCCAAACCACGTTACCATCCCTCACTCACGCCTCTCTACTTTCTCCCCTTATAGGAGAAGAGAGCCCAGAATGCACGGGAGAGGGCGAAGACCGGAGGGTGGCTGCAACATCAGGTCGTCCTCACAGACACGGAGCGGGAGGCTCTTGAAGTGAGCCGCATCCTCGAGTGCCTGACCCTCGGGGATACCGAGACTGCCACCCGACAAACGGCTGGTGACAGAACTTTAACATTCAGCACTCACAATAGCAAATGATGTTAACACGCCTTGCCGTCTTCAGCATCTCAACATCTGTCATCATACTTAATATTGCCTTCTGTTCTCTTACAGGGCCTTCAGCGATTGCTGTGACGGCAGAGGTCGATTCCCCAGAGGACCTGCCGGCCTCTGAGGGGGCACCATCACATCTGAGCGAGCCATCCACCAGCGCAGATACACACACCTCAGTACATCCCCGTCCTCACTTAGTTGGGGTTGCACATGGTGACTCACCACACACATGTGAGCATCAGCAGACAATGGTGGCAGGGGCAGCTGTGGAGAGTCCGCGTCGGTGGGAGCATTCTTCTCCAGGCTTTGCTCAGCTGGACACAGATGCTGAACCCTGGGGGCCATCCTTTAAAAGGAGAATGATCGAGGGGCAGCAACACATTTGCGAGGTGCTGGAACAGGTGCCACGCGCACTCTCCACAATCGCGCAGAGGATGGAGGAGTTCAATTCTTGCATGAGTGGAATGATGGCACAGGTACAAGAGGGGATCTCTGAGATACTGTCACAGGGACGTGAGGGCATCTCTGAGATAGTGTCGCGGGTAAGTGCGGGAATGTCTGCGATGGAGGGAAGGCTAGCCTCCATTGAGCTTCAAGCACGACTCACCAATGAGTCCACTGAGGCCCTAACAACCGCCCTTCGGACTCATGGTGAGCAACTTTCTGCCGCCTTAAAAAGGCAGGCAGATACACTATCACTGGCCTTACAAGGCTTCACACATGTCCTCCAAACTGTCGTCCAGCAGGGTGGTAGGAGTGATGTGGGCCTGGCCCAGGAGAGGGATGATGGCGAAAGGGGACATGGAAGTGAGGACACCACTCAAAGCACTACCGCGTCTCACTCGTTGCCCCCCTCTCAACCAATACCCGCAATGCTGCCTCCTCTCCAGGTGGTCAAGTCTGCCCCTGCACAGGTGCAGGTGGAGCAGTCTTTGGAGGGGCCCTCACAGGCACCAAAACCCAGAGGGCGTAGGCCCAAAGCATCTAATCGGTCAAGGCATGAACAAGAGCAATCTGCCACTACCTCTGCTGCTGGCACAGGGGAAGCACCACGCAGGAGTAGTCGTAAGCGTAAGGCAAAGGTTTCGTGAGCATTAAGGGGATGCACAAGGGTGTTTGACAGTTTGTCATGTTTTTTATTTATATTTGATTTTTGTTAATGGCACATTAAATATTACTATTGTCATCATTTCTGCCACATCTTGGCCATTCTTGACCGGCTTGTGAAATAAGTCCCTTTCATGTGGTTCACCATGAGCACCCACACTTGATGCCACTCATTGGGTCACCCTGCAGTGGGTGTAAGTGTAGATGCACGACTATTTTGTGCAGATGCCTGTGGCACAGCACTGTGTTGTAGAGCTCCACGTGGTGGAGGTGGACGGCGTGGCTGGCAAGGTTGGTGATGTTGCTTGTCGTTGGATGAAGTGATGAATGCAGCTATGGCGCCCCCCATCCTGAGGGTGTGAGTTTGAGGGGGTCTGCAAAGTAGGTAAATGTGTTTGCACAGCAGAGTTTAGGGTATAAATTAAGAATTTTGAGTAGAAAAACAAAGGTGTTGCAGCCAAAACTTTGTCTGAAGTGACATTGTGCCCTGCTGCAATAAATGAGGTATTCCCCCCAACTGTCAAAAAATCCTTTGCATCTCTCACTGGCTACTGGCTGAAACACGTCTGCTCCAACAGGAAGCGTTTCCCACAGCACAGGAAACACGCTGAGAATCCTTCAAAATTGCACCCCTGCCAAAATCTCCACTCAATGAGCTCTGTCAAATACCTCAACTAGCTAAATAAGTATCTAAATTATCATCCCGCTGGCTTTAATTGCCGGTGGGGGGTCCCGCAGCATGTGGGAGCTGCGGCGCACCCGAAAGCGTCATCGGGGAACCCAGAAGTGAGCAGGTTGGAGCCAGGCTCCGAACCCGCTCCGGGATTCTGCCATTTTCGGAGCCCCCCCCGCCCCCAACGTACCCGCTCGGCCATCCGAAAATCACCCCTGTTATGTCATATATTGCACAATCAGGGCCACTGATTTACAGTGACTGAATAAGTCAAATTATATTCATTACCAACAATGAGAGGCTTTTGCAAAGGAGGATAAACGAGAGAAACTGGAGCTCTTCTCATTGGTACAGAGGTTAAGAGGAAATCTGATAGAAATGTTCAAGATTATGGAGGGATTTGATAAGGTAAATGGAGAAAAACTATTTCCACAGGGTGAAGAGTTGGTAAGTAGAGGGCATAAAATTAATAATTGCCAAAAGAAAAGAGGGAGACGTAGGTGATTTTTTTTTATGCAGAGGGTTGTTCAGACATGGAAATGGAATCAGTAGTGGAAATAAATCTACAATAGCTTTTAAAAGGGAAGTGCATGAATGTTTGAGGAAAAATTAAAAGGATATGTGGGAAAGGGTAGGGCAATAGGATTTTTTGGATATCTCTTTCAGAGAGCTGGCACAGGAATGATGGGCCAAATGCCTCCTGCATTGCTGTAAAACTCTACTATATGATTTGTATCTATACTTTGAGCATCAAATTCCATGAGTCTACCCATTATTCTGTTAAAATTGTAAATGAGTGGTCATCATTTCATATACTAGTAAGTTGCCCATTGTCAGTTGAAGAATACAAGTTTTTTTAACATACAAAATGACAACAAGGTTGGGAGTGTGACTTCTGACAGCTAACACAGGAAAATTGAATGGGAAATTTATAATGATTAAAATTGACAGAAAAATGACCAAATATCATGATATGTGAAGTAAAGTTTGTGGACAACAAATGGGTGCTCTACACAATTTTTAAAATAATATATAGATATAATCTTTACCTATGTATTTAGTTTTTATCCATTACTATTTTTACAGTGCAGGTTACAACGTAAGATGGAATGAACCATTTGGAATTAGGTATGCGGTATTTAGCTTTACTGGAGAGGGGGCGGGATTTAGCTGCACTGGGAGATGTTCCTGGGCTTTGTTAGTAATTTAGGATTGTCCTGAGATTTGGTGGGAGATTTGCAGCACTGTGGTGGAGTATTAAGGTTTAACATGGTGTCAGCCTTGACTCAGTTGATAGCACTCTCACCTAGGAGTCAGAAATAATAGTAGCCTTAAGATTTAAAAAAAGGATGAGAGCACAGTCAGGTCATCAATAACATTAAAGGTAATATAAATACTTCAGGTTCAGAAAAAAATATAGGCAATTACAACAGAATAACTGATAAAAATACAACAGAAGTGATAAAAAAATTAGTGTAATAAGTTTAAATATGTGTTAAAAATAACATCAGGGCATAAGTGCAGCACAGTATCCATTGTCCAATTAAAAGTTCTATACACAAATGCACGTAGCAAAAGAAATAAAACAAGTGAATTAGAAGCGCACATTCAGCTTAAAGGGTATGGTGTAGTGGCCATCATTGAGACCTGGCTACAAGCTGGGCATGACTGGGAGATAAATATTCCAGGTTATAAGATCTTTAGAAAGGATAGGGAAATTGGAAAAGGAGGAGGAGTGGCAATATTAACAAGGGACATTATTACAGCATTAGAAAGGGGGGATATTAGTATGGGTGAGCAGGCAGTAGAAACGTTTTGGGTAGAAATGAGAAATGGAAAAGGATACAAGACTTTGGTGTGAGTTCTTTATAGACCTCCAGATAGCAGTGATAAAGTACAGGATACATAAATGCAGAGATCAGAGAAGCTTGTTGCAGAAACAGAGTAGTTATAATGTGAGACTTGAATTTCCACATGGACTGGGGGAAACAGAACAACTTGAGTCCCATAGGTAGCGAATTTCTTGAGTGTATTTGGGACAGTCTTCTGGAACAATATGTTCTTGAACCGACAAGAGAACAGGCCATCTTAGATTTAGTGATGAGTACTGAGACTGAATTAGTCAATAATCTACTGGTAAAGGAATACCGAGCTAACAGTTACCAAAATATGATGGAATACAATATTAGGTTTGAGAGGGAGAAGGGTGAGTCATGAACCAAGGTTTTAAATTTAGGTAAGACTGACTTTGGAGGGATGAGGCAGGAATTGACCACAATAGACTGAGCAGAATGGATAAAACTATGGATGAACAGTGGAAGGTGTTCACAAATGTTTTTGGTAGAATACAAGATCTGTACAGACTCTGAAGGGCAAGAGCTCTTGTGTGTGTAATTACGTATGTAATTAAACGACCTTGGTCAACAAGGGAAGTGAGAGATAGTATAAAACTAAAAGAAAGGGCTATACGAAGGCAAAGAACACGCAGACAGGGAGAGATTTTTTTTTATTTGTTCATGGGATGTGGGTGTCGCTGGCAAGGCCGGCATTTATTGCCCATCCCTAATTGCCCTTGAGAAGGTGGTGGTGAGCTGCCTTCTTGAGTGAGATTTTGCAACTGAGTGGCTTGCTAGGCCATTTCAGAGGGCAATTAAGAATCAACCACATTGCTGTGGGTCTGGAGTCACATATAGGCCAGACCGGGTAAGGGCAGCAGGCTTCCTTCCCTAAAGGACATTAGTGAACCAGATGGGTTTTTACAACAATCTGGTAGTTTCATGGCCATCATTACTGATACTAGTATTTTAATTCCAGATTTTTATTTAATTAATTGAATTTTAAATTCACCAGCTGCCGTGGCAGGATTTGAACTCATGACTCTGGATTTTAGTCCAGGCCTCTGGATTACTAGCCCAGTAACATAACCACTATGCTACCGTACCCTTATATAAAGAACAGCAAGAGTGTACAAAGGAAGTGGTGAGAGCTGCAAAAAGGGAATATGAGAAAAAGCTTGCGAGGGAATCAAGGACAACACTAAAGATTTTTACAAATATATTAAGAGAAAGGGGGTGTCTAAGAGTGATGTGGGCCCCTTAAAGACAGATGCAGTTGATGTTGTAATTGGAAATCAGGAAATGGCAGACTTACTAAATAGCTACTTTGTATTGGTCTTCACAGTAGAGGATGCGAATAAAGTACCAGAGATACAAGGAATAGTAAAAATCAAGGGGAGGAACTAACTAGATTCAGCATAAGTAGAAAAAATGGTGATGGAGAACATAAGAACATAAGATAAGAACATAAGAAATAGGAGCAGGAGTAGGCCATCCGGCCCCTCGAGCCTGCTCTGCCATTCAATAAGATCATGATCTTCTACCTCAATGCCATTTTCCTGCACAATCCCCATATCCCTTGATGCCTTTAATATCTAGAAATCTATAGATCTCTGTTTTGAATGTACTCAATGACTGAGCCTCCTCAGCCCTCTGGAGTAGAGAATTCCAAAGATTCACCACCCTCTGAGTGAAGAAATTTCTCCTCATCTCAGTCCTAAATGACCTACCCCTTATTCTGAGACTGTGACCCCTGGTTCTAGACTCCCCAGCCAGGGGAAACATCCTCCCTGCATCTACCCTGTCGAGCCCTGTAAGGATTTTGTTTGTTTCAATGATATCACCTGACTCTTCTAAACTCTAGAGAATACAGGCCTAGTCCACTCAATCTCTCCTCATACGACAATCCCGCCTAATGAAAGGAGAAACTAATGAGATTAAAGATAGACAAATCTCAGGACTCAATGGCTTCCACCCCAGGGTATTAAAAGAAGTAGGTGGGGAAATTGTTAATGCGTTAGTCCTGATCATCCAAAACTCTTTCAATTCAGGAATTGTCCCCTTGGATTGAAAAACTGCCAATGTTTAGGAAGAGTAGGAGAGATAAACGAAGAAATTATAGGCCTATTAGTCTAATGCCAGTTGTGGGAAAGTTACTAGAATCTGTTATTAGGGTGACTAAGCATTTGTCTGATCAGAGAGAGCCAGCATGGATTTTGAGGAGGGAACAAACGTGATAGATAAGGGAGTGTCTATGGATGTTATTTATATGGACTTCCAGAAGGCATTCGACAAGGTTCCACATAGAGACTGTGAACAAAAATGAGAGCACATGGAATTGGAGGTAACCTATTGGCTTGGATAGGGAATTGGTTAGGAAGTAGGAGAGAGAGAGTAGGGATAATGGGCATGTACTCATATTGGCAGGATATGACTAATGGGTCATGATTTTAACCCCGAAAAATGGGTGGGTTGGGGCCGGGGGTGGGGGGGCAGTAAAAATTTTAAAAGTTTGGAGCGGGAACGAGTCTTGGCTCCAACGCGCCGAAAAATGAGTTTTATCCAGACCCACCTGGATGTGCACACGTTTCAGAAACCCGAAAGTCCCTCCAGCAATTAAAACTGTCGGGATGACATTTAAAAGGGCAATTAACATCGCTGAAGTACTTAAATCAATTAAATTTGTGGGGATTGAGGTAGAGAAACCGTTTTAACTCTGCCTGAATGTGTCTCCTGTGGCCTCTGAAACACGCCATGGAAATGGAGGCGAGTTGCAGCCGTCAGCCACTTGGACATTTAAACTGGTGATTGACAAATGGGGATAAAAGGTGAGTTTTTTCAGCAGGGCAAGTAGTTCTCTCAAACAAGCATTTGGCTTGGAGTTCTCTATTTAGACTCAGATTTCTTTGTTCACACTCAGAATTCTTCTGTTCAGACATATTTGCCTGCATTTTGGACCCCCTCAAACTGGCATCATCAAGTTGTGGGGGGTGGGTGCGTAATGGATGTATTCAACACTATATCTGAGGAGGAGGCACATCACCATCAGCGGCAGGCACAGCGTGCAGTTCTGAGAGTTGCAGCTCCACAAGACAGAGGTGCGCCACAAGGACCAGCAGAGAGGGAACAATGGAGGGGCCGATGTCACAGGAGGCATTACCCTCATGGGATTGTCTACAGACAGAGGCTGAGTTTCCTGGACCTCCCTGAGGAGCAGTGCCTACGAAGGCTAAGATTGAGTGGCCAGGTGGTCGCAGACATCTGCAGGTTCCTTCAAGCAGAGCTGCTCCTGACTGGGCCTGGTGGCCATGCATTGCCCGTCGCAGTTAAAGTCACTACTGCCCTCAACTTCTACGCCTCCAGATCCTTCCAGAGCACCACCGGTGACATCACCAGGATCTCTCAGTCGTCTGCACATAAGTGTATATGACAAGTCACAGGTGGCTTGTTTGCCAGGGCATCCAACTACGTCAACTTCCCCATTGACAACGTCAGCCAGACTGAGAGGGCAGTGGGTTTCCACTCTCTGGCTGGCTTCCCACGGGTACAGGGCACACTTGATTGCACACTCGTAGCAATCTGAGCACCTCCACATGAGCCAGGAATGTTCATCAACAGAAAAGAATCCCCGGGTACGGTAGCATAGTGGTTATGGTACTGGACTAGTAATCCAAAAGCCCGGGTCATGACTTCATAATCCCACCACTGCAGCTGGGGAATTTAAATTCAATTAATTAAATAACAATTTGGAATTAAACAAAACTGGTATCAGTAATGGTGGCCATGAAACGACTGGATTGTCATAAAAACCCATCTGGTTCACTAATCCCCTTACGGGAAGGAAACCTGCTGTCCTTACCTGGTTTGGCCTAAATGTGACTCCAGACCCACAGCAATGTGGTTGATTCTTAATCACCCTTGCAAGCCACTCAGTTGTCAAGAAGGTGGCTCACTACCACCTTCTCAAGGGCAATAAATGCCGGCCTTGCCAGCAACACCCACATCCCATTAAAAAAAACGAATAAAAATAAACTCCATCAATGCGCAGCTGGTTTGCAACCACCATAAGAGGTTTCTGCAGCTGGTGCCAAATTCCCGGGTAGCCTCCATGATTCCTTCATTCTGTGCGAATCCAACATCCCGGCCCTCTTTCACACACAAGGCACATTTAAGGGATGGTTCCTTGGAGACAAGGGATACCCCCTGCAGACATAGCTCACAACACCTGTGAGGAACCCTACCAACGAGGCACAGAAGCATTACAACAACAGTCACATCACCACCAGGTCTGTCAAAGAGCAAGCCATAGGAATGATGAAGATGTGCTTCCGGCCCTTCAGTACTCACTGGCGAGGTTGTGTAGAATAATAGTTGTGTGATTCATCCTGCACAATATCGCTCAACAGAGAGGGTTACTGGTGGATGAGGTCCTATGCGCTCCAGAAGCAGCCGCATCTGCTATCAACGTTAAAGAAGAAGACAAGAAGGATGAGGAGAAGGAAGATGAGGAGGATGAGAAGGATGACGATGGGCGAACCATTGGCAGAGCAGCATCTCACCTGGCTGCTCATCATGCCAGGGAGTCACTCATATTTGATAGATTCTCAGAGGGAGATCTGCAAAGTGACTACATCCAAGTACTCTGACCACCTGTAAGGACCACCACAACCACAACCCCCCTCCCAGGTTGCACAAAACAGTCATACAATTACAGATACACCCATTGCAAATGCTCCCAATGGGTGGCATCAAGTCATGCCATTCATGAGCAACTATATGTGAAGGAGCTTTCACAAAAGGGACTCAAGAATGGGCAAGACGTGGCAGTGGTGGTGATAATTATAACATTTAATGTGAAGTTATCATAAACCAAATAGAAATGAAAAACATGACAGTCTGTCAGACACCCTTGTGCATACCCTTGGTGATTACAAAACCTTCAACTTCCTCTTCCTACAGCTTCACCGTGGTGCATCCACTATGGCTGCAGCAGAGCTCGTGGCAGGTTGCTCAGATTCATGCCCGGACTGCTGAGATGCTCTGGGCCTATGCTCTCTGGGTTTTAGAGGCTCCCGTGAGGCTCTCTCCAAAGACTGATCCACCTGGACTTATGTAGGGGCAGACCCGGCCATCTGGAGAGGAGGCAGCAGCAGTTGAGGGTGGGGGGCAAAGGATGAGACATGGGAGCCCCTTGAGTGGCGACCCCAATTCCATATCCCCATTTGCCATCATCCCTCTCCTGGGCCAGGGCCACATCACTCCTACCATCTGCTGGACATCAGCCTGGAGGACATATGTGATGCCTTGTAAGGCCAGCGTTACTGTATCTGTCTGCCTGTCTAAGGCAGCAGAATGTAGTTCGCCCTGATTCCGCCCGACCGTTTTCATGGCCTGAAAGGACTCATTTGTGAGCCATGCTGGAAGCTTAATGGAGGCTGCCATTCTCTCCATTGCAGACATTGCCACACTTACCTGCACCACCAATCCACTAGCAATGAAGTTGGACTCCTCCATCCTCTCCGTTATTGTGGTGAGTGTGCATGGCACTTCTTCCACTCCCTCGCAAAGTTGCTCCTGTACCTCTATCATTCTCCTTCTCAAGGATGGCCCTCGGGGTTCAGCATCTGTGCCAAGCTGAGCAGAGCTTGGAGAGGAGTGCGCCCCACCGACCTGGACTCTCCACCGCTGCCCCTGCCACCAGTGTCTGCTCGTGCTCATTTGCGTGTGTGTTGAATCACCAGGTAACAACCCAACTATCTCTTCACTAGGACCCACCGAGGTGTGAGTATCTGCACTGACGGATGGCTCGCCATGATGTGACGGTGCGCCCTCAGAGGCAGGGAGCTCCTCTGAGGAATCGCCCTCAGTCCGTGACGCCCCTGGAAGAGAACATACAGCAATCGCAGAAGTAATGTTGCGATGAGCATACTGAGGTGTGCAACAGATTGATAACATCAGTCCATGTTGTGTGTGAGGGATGTTAAAGTTTCTGTTACCAGACGTTTGCGGGGTGCCAGTCTCAGCATCCCTGATGGCCAGGCACTCTACTGTCCGGCTTATCTGCAACACCTCCTCCTCCGCCTCTATGAGGCCATGATTATGGAAGCCCGCCTCCAGTCCTTGCCCTCTCCCTTGCATTTTGCGCTCTCTCCTACATGGGGAGGAAGTACAGATGCGTGAGTGATTGAGGATGAAGTGGTCACCCGATGGATGCATTGCGTTGGGTCAGGATGACAATGAAGCAGATGCATCAGAGGGTGATGATCAGACAATTTGATCACATTGGATCAGTGGGAGAGGTGGGTGCACAAATTGGGGGGTGAAGAATTGCACAGAAAGTGAAGGTAAGTCGAGACTGAGCCTTAAGTGGGTGTGAGGAGTTATGTGATGGAGTAAGCTTCTCAGGGCAATGTGAGGGGAGGTAATGTTCACCACAGAATGCAGGTCAATCTGTAATTGTACTCACTTTTCCTGACCTGATTAGGTCATTAAATCTCTTTCTGCATTGCAGCCATGTACCGTGCTCCTGCTACTGACTTGGTCTGCCACCTCCAGCCACGTCTTTTTGGTGACAGAGCCAGGTTTCTTACTCCTGTCTGGAGGATAAAGCACCTCACTCCTGCTTCTCACTGAGCCCAGCAATGTCTCCAGGGTGGTGTCAGAGAACCTAGGTGCTGCCTTGGCTTTGGAACGTTGTATCGTCTTTGTAGCCTCCTTTCTACTTCAAAATGCATTGTTGGAGTGGCCCTTTAAATAGTAGGCTTTAAACGCATCACGCAAGTGTGCAGTCCGCCTGCTGCGCAGCTTGAGGATGTGAAACCTGGAAGTTAAGTTAAATGGCTTCAGTTGAGTCGCGATCGCTCGGAAAACCGCACGATTTTTTTCTCCGGGTTTCCCACCCGATTATTGATCCCCCACCCTGCTGAGATCCCGCCTCCTAGTTAAAATTTAGGCCATGGTGTCCCCCAGGGATCCGTACTGGGGCCTCAGCTTTTCACTATATTTATAAATGACTTGGATGAACGAATAGAGAGCCATATATCTAAGTTTGCTGATGACACTAAGTTAGCTGGCACAGTAAATAGTGTAGATGGGAGCAGAAAGTTGCAAAGGAACATTGATAGATTAACTGAGTGGACAAAACTGTGGCAGATGGAGTTCAATGTGGAAAACTGTAAGGTCATCCGCTTTGGACCTAAAAAAGATAGGTCAGAGTATTTTATAAATGGCGAGAAGCTAGGAACTGTGGATGAACAGAGAGATTTATGGGTCCAAGTACAGAAATCACTTAAAGTTAGTGGACAGGTACAAAAAATAATTATGAAGGCTAATGGAATGTTGGCCTTTATCTCAAGAGAGCGGGAATACAAAGGGATAGCTTTATATAGCTCTGGTTAGACCCCATGTGGAATACTACATAATGTTCTGGGCAATGCACCTCAGGAAGGCTATACAGGCCTTGGATGAGGTGCAGCGCAGATTCACCAGAATGATACTGGGGCTAAAAGTGTTAAATTATGAGGACAGGTTGCACAGACCAGGCTTGTATTCCCTTGAATATAGAAGATTAAGGGGTGATCTAATTGATGTGTTTAAGATGATCGAAAGAATTGATCAGTTCGATATAGAGGAACTATTTCCTCTGGTGGAGGAGTCCAGAACAAGGTGGTATAACTGTAAAATTAGAGCTAGGCCATTCAGGGGTGATATCAGAAAGCACTTCTTCATACAAAGGATAATGGAAATCGGGAACTCTCTCCCCGAAAAAGCTGCTAAGGCTAGGTCAATTGAAAATTTAAAAACTGAGATTGATAGATTTTTGTTAGGCAAGGGTATTAAGGGTTAGGGAACCAAGGCAGATAGATGGTGTTAAGATACAGATCAGCCATGATCTAAATGAATGGCGGAAGAGGCTTGAGCAGCTGAATGGCCTACTCCTGTTCCTATGTTCCTTCCTATGTAATAACATGGGGGAGGGGGGAGAAGAGAAGAGGGTCCTTTGATCTGGCACCATTGTGGAGGTGAAACCTTGGGTTTTTCAGAAAATATGTGGAGTTTGGCTATCTGGTGTCATTCAGCAGTGAGAGAAAAGGAGGACATGAACCTAACAGCACAGGATGGGGTTATGTATTGTGAATCGGGTAACGCTGGTTTGTAAGATTCTAAGAGATCTTTGCAAGCAGTGAATTCAATGTTTTTTGATTGGGTCCTGGAAATATGTCTTTTGATGTATGTTTCTGTGTTTATGTACAACATTTCTCTCTCTCTATCTGTTTGTCTCTGTCTGTCTATGTCTCATAGTAGAATGTTTACATTTTCTAGCTATCTATAAAATACAGTTGATGATAAGACTCTTTCTTCTTGGCTGAGGTGTTTACAAAACTCAATTATTTTTATATTTTGAAAAGAACTCCAATTAGAGACTCTCTCAGTTTGATATGTTTCTGAGGTTTATAGAATATTTACAAATAAAGCTGTAACAGGTGTGTAATTAGAACAGTCTGTATTTTCTCTCTCTGATTCGCACATATACACTGCTTCTCCATTTAAAAAAATATTCAATATAAATTCTACCTGAATAAAACTTTTGAAATTTGCCGTCTAGTTTTTCTTCAAATAATTTTGAAAAACAAACAAAATAACATTGTTAGAGACTGTATCAGTTGATTTAACTAAATGCTACTGATACATCCCAGGAAATTATGTGTCCTGTACAAACTAAGACTGCAGGATCTGTCTTCAGCTAACAGAGACACAGCTATGGGCAAAAATATCAAGCCCAATTCCAGGCTTTTGGAAGAGGCTGCAGCCTTCAATTAAAGAGTTTATTAAAAGCATTAAAAGACACAAAAGATAATCCAATGGGTAAATTTGAGCATGTTTATTGTGAAATATATCATTTCTTGATGTTTTTATTTTGTTTAATAGCTTACTATTATTAGACATTTTAGTCACGGAGAAAATGGTGGCTGAAAATTGAAAAAGTGCTTTGAGTGATCTCATTGCTTCTTTTTTTAAGAATATTTTTATTGATAGATTCTCCTGATATTCAGAATTGGTTGTTTTGATAAATACTTGGTAGTTACTCACTGGCAGTTTTTTAGCCACTTATCTTGCTTTTGATTTGAACCTCTTCAGTTTTGATTTGTTGCTGTTTTACTTTGAATAATCAACAAAGTATGATGGCGTAAGTGTGACAATAGGCAGTAAGTTTGACAAACAGGAAGTATGCATTGTATACAAGACTTTATTCTAGATGTTCAACATACTTTTCAAACCTTGTTCACAATAAAAGTAAAACAAACAAGACAACGGAAGAGGAGGAGGGAGTGATGAAAAATATAAGGCTATATATTGGGCCTACGCAGCCTCCTAAGGACCCAAAATGGCGTCCGGAATGCGTGCGCCGCTTCTTGTGTGAAGAACACCAGGCACCATCTTGGTAAAGGCGTTTGTGCATGCGCAGATAACAAACACTGGCACCATGTAAAGTAGGGAGAATATGCGGTAGATCAGTGTGCAACGCTAATTTAAAGGGACAAATGTGATTTTGGAACTCAACGCTGTTAACTCTTAACCATACAGAGCTGAACAGGTCGTAGACGCCAGGAGGACCCCTCACCAGCGCCATTTAAAGGGATCATGCAGGTGTTGCAGGTTAGTTGCTGGATTATTGCTTCTGGCTGCTGGTACAATTGTAATTGTTTGTTGAAGCTGACAATACTTGGAGAAAGTTGCAATATTATAGAGAATGGTCTGGTTGGTCCTGCATTACTGTTGGTGGCATTTAAAACAGGGTGCTGAACAAGGTTTCTGCCAACCATGGGAGGCCAGCTAGGGCTCCCGCTGGGCATTGAGCACGACTGGGAGCATGCAGAGAGGCCGCGCACAGCAGGTCAAGCTGCGAGGAGAGGGAGGAGGAGGTGCAGGGCAATGAGCAGGCGGCCATACCCAATGAGGGCCTTCAGGGACCAATTCTCTTACCTCAACATGAGTGAAAACCAGTGCATTAGATGACTGCGGTTCACGAAAGAGGATGTGACAGAGATGTGTCAACTGCTGCAGCCACAACTCCAGGGTCAGAGCAGGGCAAGGACAGCATTGCCTGTGGCTGTGAAGGTAACTGTGGTGCTGAACTTTTAAGGCTCTGGATCCTTTCAGGCCACTGCTGGCGATATGTGCAACATCTTGCAGTTTGCAGTGCACTGCCGAATAAGGAAGGTCACTGAGGCACTGTACAAGCTGCGCAACAGATTCATAACGTTTCCCCTTGACAGAGAGCAGCAGAATGAGCAAGCTCAAGGGTTTGCTTGCATTGCAGGCTTCACCATGATGCAGGGTGTCATTGACTGCACGCATGTAGCCATGCGTGCTCCACATCTTCATGAACAGAAAGGGGTTCCACTTCCTTAATGTACTGCTGATATGCGACTACACACAGCGCATCATGCAGGTCAATGCCTGCTATCCTGGCAGCAGTCATGACACTTTCATTACGTGGCAGTCCAACGAACCACTTATCTTTCAATCGGCTCGGCAAGTCAAAGGCTGGCTGTTAGGCGACAAGGGCTATCCCCTGATGAGGTGGCTCATGACTCCGGTCAGGAATGCACGCACACGTGCAGTGCAGGCCTACAAAGAGAACAATGCAGCCATACAAAACGTCATCGAGCACACCGTAGGTGTCCTAAAGCAATGTTGCCTGGACCGTTCTGGAGGAGTCCTGCAGTACTCAGCTGAGCAGGTGTCAAGATTCATTGTTAAATGCTGCATGTTGCACAACCTCGCGCTTATGAGAGGACAGTCCTTGCCACCGCTTATCCGGCAAGACCCTGAGCCAGAGGAAGAGGAGGAAGAGGTGGAGGAGGAGGAGGCGGAGACAGAGAAGGAAGTGGAGGAAGAGGCAAGGAGGCAACTAGGTGCACAAGCCCTGTCTGGCAGGGCTATGCCTGCTCACCTTATTCATGAGCAATATCAGTAACCTCAACGACACCTCCCAAGTCATCAATAGTCCTACGCTCTTCAGCTTTCCTCTCCCATAAGAACAGCAAATTGTCCTCCTTATATTACACATTGCTTCCTCCCGCAGCTCATCGCATAAATAAAAACCGCCGTCAACTGCGATGTCAAATACAAATTTATAAACCAACACATGTATACAACATTACACTATTCACCCTTGTGCATTCTCTTAGTGCCTGTCATTTGTGTGCTTTTTCCTTTCTTGTGCTCCTATGAGGTGCATTCCCAGTGGCTGGAGCATGGGTGGTAGAAGGCTGCTGACCTTCAATTGAGAAGTGTGCAGATGGCTGTGGAGGACGACCTCGAGCAGCTCTGGGCAGAGAGGGCCTGACTTCAGACAGCACCACATCGGCCGGGGCTCCAGAAGTCTGGCCTGGCTGGCTGACAGGCAATAGCAAGGGCACTGGCAGAGTGGCAGGGGTGGGAGCAGGAATGCTGTCATCCTGAGAGAGGACAGCAGATTCGTCTTCCATGGCACCACTGCCGCTCACACGGGGCGGCGCCGCAGCAATCCTGGTGATCTGCTGGAGAACAGATTGCTGAAGTGCTATGATGCCCTGGAAGCCCCGTTCCACAGTGGTACCCAGAGCCACAACAGCAGCAGTCTGAGCTTCCAAAGCAGCGGTCTGAGCTGCAAATGAAGCATGCGGACCTTTGATGACACCGGTTTGTGCCGCAATGGAAGCTGAGAAATCGGTCATCAGACGCCGCATCATGGTGGGTTCCACAGGTGCGCTGATGGAGGTGACCACCTGTTCCATGTGGGAAAGGATGGGCTCCAAGCTCTTCGCAAAGCCCTGTGCCAAGTTGGAGCTGGACTCCTCTATGCTCCTTGACATTGGACGCAGGCTTTCTGGCAGGCTTTCCAGTGCACCAAGCATTTGGTTGTGTACGCCCATCAGCTTTCTTCTGTAGCTTGGCCCATCAAAGTCATCATCTGACTCCTCGGCAGCAGAGCTAGTGTGCGACCTCCCCCTCCAGCGAGGTAGCACCTATGGTATCTGTTCCCCCTGCCCCGGCTCCTGCGCACTTGTGTCTTACCACGTGCAGATCCCTCCTCTAACCTAGCCTCTAAAGGACGCGCAGTGTCAGGATCTGAGCTGGTGGATGCAAGTATCAGATCAGACGGTGTGGCTTCATTATCACTGTTTTCCTCTCTCTCCACCTCGGACGGTGCCGGCTCCAGTTCTTGGGTATCTGCAATGACAAAGGGAGACCGGTTGAGTTGTGGAGCAGGCAGAGGAGAAAGTAAGGCGTCCGTGCTGACACCATCTGCAGCATGTGAGTCAGAAAAGATTGTGGGATGAGGGAGATGTGGGAAACGAGAAGGAGCATTAGGTATGCAGAGACCCTCATCATCGATACCTCCAGTGCCGCCAGTGGCCATGGCCGCAGCGACGGCCCATCCAGTGATAGAAGGCACTGTCTCCTCCATGGGGGTGAGGACATGTAGGCGTGCCTGTCCTCTATCTGTTTTTTTCTGCCACCATCTGTTATGCGCCACCTTCTCCTGCAAGACAGAGGGAAGTGTGTTGGTAAGTGTCCTGCAAGATGTTTGGGTGACGTGCCTGTCATGATTGAATAGCTGCCAGTGTGTGTGACCTGTCAGTTGTGGGAGTGTGAATTGCAAGAGTGGTACTATGTGAGGGTGAGATGCTGCATCCGAAGTGTGGATGGGAAGCGTTTGTTGGTGGTTGGGTGATGGGGGGTGTTGTGCGTGGAGCAGTGGTGCAGTTGGTAGGATGTGCCACTTGACTCTTGAATTCACTCACCTTGACCACTCGTGTCAATTCATTTAGCTTTTTCCTGCACTGCTTTCATGTCCATAGTGCAATGCTCGCGGCAATCACTTCCAGCGCTGTTCCTCCCACTGCCTCCGCAACTGGTGTCTGGAGGGTCTTCTGCCACCCTGCAGGTACAGGATGGCCCTCCATGTGTCCACCTCCTCCACTAAGGCCTCCAGTACGTCATCAGAGAACCTCGGTGCACACTCTCTTGCAGGTCCAGCCATTACATTTGTCTTCCACCTTCGATTGCATTGACCATGCACCTCCCCATTAAGAGGTGCAGGCTGCCTTTAAGTAGTGCTGGCCATGCCCCATATCGGGCCTCCTGCTGGTGCGTGCAGCCACTCAACAGTGCAAGTAGTGCTGGCTGCATGCAAAAATCATGGAGATGATCCGGCAGCAGGAATCTCACGTGCTGCCTGCACCTCAACGACTGGGCGTGGATTAATAGCTCACCGCAACCGCCGCATCCTAATTCGGAGGTTATCTAATTTATCCCCCATACTTTCTTAAAAAAAATTATGCTCCTGGTATACAATGAGTAAAATGGCCAAACATTTGGTCTTTAAAAGCATTCGAAAGAGCACAGACACCCTGTGGCCTAGATATTATTTAAAGCTTTTATGGGTACACTTAATGGAACAATAAGTTTATTTCTAGAATCTAGGTAATTTTGCTTAGTGTGCAAATATTTATAGCTAAAGGTAACAGCACTGAGACCTGACATTAGAAATGCTTCTGCATGCAGAATTAAAATACATTATTATATATACGGGATAAATTATCAATAAAAATCAAGCACGTGGTATCCTTAATGAAAATGCATCTCTGCCCCCACCCAACAGAATTAGCTTATATATTCTTTACTTGTGAATATGCGGAAAAAGAGCTTATGCTCTGCTGTGAAATAATGTTTGAGTTACTGCTGATTTAAATTTGTATTCTGGATGTAGAACAAGAGGATGAGCTGTCGAACATCTCTCATACATTTTGGGTAAAAAAATTCCATGACAACAACAAGAACATAAGAAATAAGAGCAGGAGTAGGCCATACCACCCCTCGAGCCTGTTTCGCCATTCAATAAGATCATGGTTGATCTTTTACCTCAACTCCACTTTCCCACCCTATCCCCATATCCCTTGATTCCCTTAGTATCCAAAAATCTATCGATCTATCAGCTTTAAATATACTCAACAAATGAGCATTCACAGCCCTCTGGCAGAGAGAATTCCAAAGAGTCACAACACTCTGGGTGAAGAAATTTTTCCTCATCTCAGTCCTAAATGGCCAACCCCTTATCCTGAGACAATGACCACTAGTTTTAGACTCTCCAGCCTTTCAGTATCTACCCTGTCAAGCTGTCTAAGAATTTTATATGTTTCAATGAGATCACCTCTCATTCTTCTAAAATCCAGTGAATATAAGCCCATTCTACTCAATCTCTCCTCACAGGACAACCCTCTCATCCCAGGAATTAATCTAGTGAACCTTCGTTGCACTGCCTCTAAGGCAAGTATATCCTTCCTTAGGTAAGGAGACCAAAACTATATACAGTACTGCAGGTGTGGTCTCACCAGAGCCCTATATGATTGCAGGAAGACTTCCTTACTCTTATACTCCAACCCCCTTGCAATAAAGGCTAACATATCATTTGCTTTCCTAATTGCTTGCTGTATGTTAACTTTCTGTGTTCGTGTACAAGGACACCCAAATCTATACCAACATTTACTAGTCTCTCATCTTTTAAAAAATAGAGTGATGAGAGTGATGAATGTTGGTTTCCTTTCATACTGGGAACAAGTCTACTTAAGTCTTTCATGTCTTTCTTTTTTCTCTTGAAAATAGAAGGCTGAGGGGTGACCTGATAGAGGTCTTTAAGACAATGATAGGGTTTGATAGGGTAGTCGTAGAGAAAATGTTTCCACTTGTGGGGGAATCCAAAACTAGAGGTCATAAATATAAAATAGTCACTAATAAATCCAATAGGGAATTCAAGAGAAACTTCTTTACCCAAAGAGTGGTAAGAATATGGACGACTCCTTTGTGACCCAATATGTAAGAAGCTCAACAAGGGAGGTAAAGCACTGCTAGGCCTAGTACATGGAAATGAGCTGGAGCAGTTAAGAGAAGTAAGTGTTGGAGAACATCTAGAAAGCAGTAATCATAATATAATAAGGATTAAGAGAATGATTGAGAGAGATGTAGATAGTACAAAGACCAAAGTAATAGATTGGAAAAAAAAGCCGACGAAGAGGGAATAAGGATGGAGCTAAGGAAGGTAAACTGGAGAAAAATATTGACAGACAAAGAAGTAAAACAACAGTGGGAGATCAAGAGAAATATATTACATTAAAAATAAGAATAAACCAGCCAAGAATGGGATGCTACAGATAAATAAAGAAGTGAGGCTAAAATTGAATCTAAAAATAAATATGCTAAGCACATAAACAATTAAAGAGAGAATGACAAAAGGGAATATGATGAGCTTAGGAATGAGGTTAAAAAGACAATTAGGAAGGCAAAGAGGACATATGAAATGAAAATATCAAAGAATATAAAAATAAATTGTAAATTATTCTAAAAGCACAATAAGTAACAACATGAGAATTAAGATAGGGATAGGGTTACTAAGAGATGAGCAAGGTAAACTTACAGGAGATGTTACTGAAATGATTGGGATACTGAACAGATACTTTGGGCCCAATATTAGGAGGGAGGCGGGTTGGCAGCGGGGGGTCGACTGGGCGCGTGGGTAATGCGCCCAGTAAAATCAGTGGGTTTGGCATGAGATCATAAGTGAATTGAAGCTGCTTCCCTTGGCTTCCGGGTTTCGCGCTGGAAAGCTGCGCAGTGGGCGGACTGCACACCCGCATCATAGGCTGTCAGCTGGAGGAGCCCTTTTTAAAGAGGCAGTCCTCCACTGACTGATGCTGCAGAAAATTGGCAAAATTACAGCATGGAGCAGCCCAGGGGGAAGGCTGCTCCCAGGCTTAATGATGCCTCACTCCAGGCCTTACTGGATGGGATGAGGAGAAGGAGGAGGAGGAGGGAGATCTTCCACCTGGCAGACGGGAGGAAGTGGCCTGCCTATGCCACCACGAAGGCCTGGCTCGAGGTGGCAGAGGAGGTCACCAGCACCACCAACATATCACGCACCTGCATACAGGGCAGGAGGCACTTCAATGACCTAACCAGGTCAGCCGAAGTGAGTGCTCTTACTCATTCCCCTACACTCCGTCTGCCACATCACCACCCCCACCCCACATCTCCTTCTGCGCTGCCGACACTACTCTATCACATCACTCTTCACACCCACTGAACCCTCATCCTCATCTTACCTGCACTTACTCACCTCCCCAGTACTCATCCCACCACTACCACTCAACTCAATCCTCATACAATCTCATGGCTCTGTCTTATACTTACCTTCTCATGCATCTCTTTCATGGTCAGTCTCACCCCACCAGCCACAGGGCATGCATCACGTATGTGTAGTAGGAAGCGTAAGGCAAACGTGTCGTGAGCATGAAGGGGATGCACAAGGGTATTTGAGGGTTTGTCATGGTTTTTACTTATATTTGATTTCTGATCAACTCACATTACATATTGTCACCACTACTGCTATGTCTTGGCCATTCTTGACTGGCTTGTGCAAAAAGGCCCTTTCATGAGGTTCTCCATGAACACCCTTGATGCCACCCATTGGGTCACCCTACAGTGGGTGTATGTGTAGTTGCACAACTACTTTGTGCCGGTGCCTGTTGCGCAGCACTGTATTGTGTAGTTCCACGTGACGGAGGTGGACGGCGTGCCTGGCGAGGCTGGTGATGTTGGGCTCGTCCTCTAATGGAGTGATGAATGCAGCAATGGAACCCCCCCCCCACCCCCATCCTGACGGTGTGAGTGTGAGGGGGTCCACAAAGTAGGTAAATGTGTTTGGACAGCAGAGTTTAGGGTATGATGTAATAATTTTGAGTGTGGAGACAACTGTGTGGCAGGCAAAACTTTGTCTGAGGTGACAGAGTGCCCTGCTGCAATGAATGAGGTATTCCCCCCGACTGTCAAGGAATCCTCTGCATCTCCCAATGGCTGCTGATTGAAACATGTCTGCAACAATAGGGAGTGTTTCCCACAGCATGGGGAACACGCTGAGGAGAGTCCAAAATCATGCTAAAGTCTCTTCCCAAAGAGGTCTGTCAATGGCCTCAAGTGCCTCCCTATCTATCTAAACTGTCATCCCACCGGCTTTAATTGCCGGTGGGAGTCCTGCATGCGGGGCCTGTGCGCGCATTGATTCACGTCATTGGGGAACCCGGAAGTGGGTGGGTTGGAGCCGGGCTCCGGACCCGCTCCGGGATTCCCCAATTTTAGGAACCCCCCACCACGAACACACCCGCTTGGCCATCCTAAAATTGACCCCCTTGCCTCAGTTTTCACTGAAGAGGCTACTAAGAGGAAATGACATTAGTAGAAGAAGTCAAGAGGGATATTACAACAGTTAAGATAGAAAGAAAGGAGATACTAAACAAACGAGCCAAACTTAAGGAGGACAATACCCCGGGGCCATATGGGTTGCACCCGCGGATACTTAAAGAAATTAGAGAGGAGATAGCAGAGACACTAGTATCCATATACAAAAGTTGAATAGAGAAAGGAATAATGCCTGAAGACTGGCAAACAGCAAATGTAATTTAAGAAGGGAGCTAGAACTAACCCAGAGAACTATAGACCAGTTAGCTTAATGTTAGTGGTGGGAAAGGTACCAGAACCTTTGCTAAAGGATCAGGTAAAAATACACGTCTAGAGAACATAATAAAAATAGTCACCATAGATTTCAAAAGGAAGGTCATGCTTATTCAACCTTATTGAATTCTTTGAAGAATATCAGAAAGAGTAGACAAGAGAATGCAGTGGATGTAGTACACATGGACTTTCAGAAGGCCTTCGATAAGGTGCCACACAAGAGACTCACGACAAAAGTCAGGGCATGTGGAGTCAGAAGCCAGATAGCGGAATGGATTGAAAACTGGCTACAAAAGAATAAAGAGGGTAGGAGTTAAGGGAAGTTTCTCCGACTAGCAGAAAGTGGGAAATGGTGTCCGGGAGGGATGTGTGCTGGAATCACTGTTGTTCACCATATAAATAAATAATTTGGACTCAGAAATTGAAACTATGGGGGGTGAAATTGGGTGATAGCGCAAAACAGGTGCTAGCGACTCGGCAGCCCATTTACACTACACCCAATTTATTTTTCCATTGATGTCATTGAGAATCCCTACGTGGTTTTCAGTAAAATATTAAAATGCCTACGTGGCAAAGAAGCAGAATGCAAAATGGTTAGAAAGGGTTAATTAGTTAGTAACTGAGATTGGTACAGGTGGCCTGGCCTCCTGCTGGGCCATATGTTTGCGTAGTCAGCAGGTTTGCATGGTCTTATCAATGTAGAGTCTTTGATGTGATTCAAGGACTGGTCTGAATGTCTCCATGTTTATGGCAGATCAATATAGGTAACGAGCTTAGCCAAAGTTGAAAGACATTCCAGGTTGGGAGATAAGGAACAGAAGGGACAGGGAAGAACATTCCAAGTTGGAAGGTGAGGAAGTATACCCTTTGATGTCTAACAGCAACATGGTCAGCACATGATTATTTATGATTGGCCGGAAATAATGTAACCTCGCATGGCAACCTATGCCCGGCTTATGATTGGTGTTGACCCTCGTTAAGTATGTTCCAACCCTATTCATCTGTATAAAAACGTGTGGATTTCTGTATGTTTTTGTTCTTGCTCTGCCAGCATAGAGGGACTCTATCAGGAGTCCAAATCAATGCTGCAGACTAAGAACCCTGCTATTAAAGTTGTGATGAACTTTAAAATGTATTCGACTTCAGTTTTTACTGAACCAGACTGAGGGGAAAGAATCCGGTTCGTCATCATCTGGTGGTTAAAATGGGCTGCTGATTCACTATTGCTCATTTTGTGCCACCTCCCAAGACTAATTTCACCCCTATGGTGTCAAAATTTGCAGATGATACCAAAAAGTGGGGTGCAGTTAATAATGTGAAGGACTGCACCAAAATACAGGAAGATATAAACAGGCTTGTAGAGTGGGTGGATAAATGGCAAATTAAATTCAATATGGCGAAGTGTGAGGTTATTCATTTTGGTAGTAGGAATAAGGAGGCCACTTATTCCTTGGAAGGTAAGAAACTAAATGGTGTAGGGGAGCAAAGAGATCTGGGAATACAGATACATAAATCGCTAAAAGTACCATCATAAGTTGATAAAGTCATAAAGAATGCAAACAAAGTAATGGGGTTCATTTCTAGAGGAATAGAATATAAAAGAATGAAGTTAATGTTAAATTTATATAGAACCATGGTTAGACCACACTTGGGGTACTGTGAGCAATTATTGTCTCCATTACAAAAAGGATATTGGAGCATTGGAGAAAATGCAGAAAAGATTGAGAAGGATATCACCACAATTGAGAGGGTGCAATTATCAGGAAACATTGAAGACTGGGGTCATTTTCTCTGGAAAAGAGAATACTAAGAGGAGGCCTAATAAAGGTCTTTAAAATTATGAAGGGGTTTGATAGGGTGGATATGGAGAAATGATTTCCACTTGTGAGTGAGTCCAGAACAAGGGGACATAAATATAAGATAGCCACGAACAGATCAAATAAAGAATTCAGGAGAGATTTCTTTACACAGAGAGTGGTGACGACGACAACAACAACATGTATTTATATGTCGCCTTTAATGCAGTAAAACATCCCATGGTGCTTCACAGGAGTGTTATCAAACAAAATTTGACATCGAGCCACATAAGGAGATATTATGACAGGTGACCAAAAGCTTGGTCAAAAAGGTAGGTTTTAAGGAGCGTCTTAAAGGAGGAGAGAGGGATAGAGAGGCGGAGAGGTTTAGGGAGGGAATTCCAGAGCTTAGGGCCTAGGCAGCTGAAGGCACAGCCACCAATGGTGGAGTGATTAAAATCAGGGATGCGCAAGACAGAGTTTTGGGGTGAGCTCAAGTTTATGGAGGGTGGAAGATGGGAATGTAGAACTCAGTACCGCATGTAGTGGTTGAAGCAGACAAGGTGGATACATTAAAGAGGCGGCTTATGCATAGGGATATGGGGAAGGGTGGGAAGAGGCAATTGGAGTGGAAGGAGGTCTGTGCAGAGTATAAACACTGGCATAGGTCAGTTGGGCCAAAAGGCCTGTTTCTGTGCTGTAGCTTCTATGTAAGAATTTGAAGAAAAAAGGACACATTGCCTATGAAGCTATTTACTGGATTGATTGCAAAGCCAGCAGATCACATCTTAATTTCATTGTTTCCCATCTGCTCCTCTTTCCCAACCACAGCCCCATCCATCTCTCTGTTAGCCTAAATTTAATCTTATATTATTCTGCATTCTCCTATCCAAATCATAGAATTATAGAATGGTTACGGCACAGAAGGAGGCCATTCAGCCCATTGAGCCCATACCAGCTATTTGTAAGAGCAATCCAGTTAATCCCATTTCCCCGCTCTTTCTCCGTAGCCCAGCAAATTTTTTCCCTTCAAGTATTTATCCAATTCCTTTTGAAAGCCACGATTGAATCTTCTTCCACCACACTTTTGGGCAGTGCATTCCAGATCATAACTACTTGCTGCGTAAAAAGGTTTCACCTCATATCACCTTTGATTCTTTTGCCAATCACCTTAAATCTATGTCATCTGGCTCTCGACCCTTCCGCCAATGGGAACAGTTTCCCTTTATTTACTTTATCTGAACCCTTCATGATTTTGAACACTTCTATGAAATCTCCTCTTAACCTTCTCTGCTCTATGAAGAACAACTCCAGCTTCTCCAGTCTATCCACGTAACTGAAGTCCCTCATCCCAGGAACCATTCTAGTAAATCTTTTCTGCACCCTTTCTAAGGCCTTCACATCCTTCCTAAAGGGCAGTGCCCAGAATTGGACACAATACTCCAACTGTGGCCGAACCAGTGTTTTATAAAGGTTCAACATAACTTCCTTGCTTTTGTACTCTATGCCTCTATTTATAAAGCCCAGGATCCCGTATGCTTTTTTAACCGCTTTCTCAATCTGTCTCGCCACTTTCAAAGATTTGTGCACATATACCCCCAGGTCTCTCTGTTCCTGAACCCCCTTTAGAATTGTACCATTTAGTTTATATTGCCTCGCCTCATTCTTCCTGCCAACATGTATCACTTTGCACATCTGTGTGTTAAATTTCATCAGCCATGTGTCCGCCTGCCTGTCTGTGTCCTCTTGAAGTCTATTACCATCCTCCTCACTGTTCACTACACTTCCAAGTTTTGTGTCATCTGCAAATTTGGAAATTGTGCCCTGTACATCCAAGTCCAAGTCATTAATATATATCAAAAAAAGCAATGGTCCTAGTCCCAACCCCTGGGTAACATCACTGTATACCTTCCTCCAGTCCAAAAAACAACCGTTTACCACTACTCTCTGTTTCCTATCATTTAGCCAATTCTGTATCCATGCTGCCACTGCCCTTTTATTCCATAGGCTTTAATCTTGATGACAAGCCTACCATGTGGCACTTTATCAAACACCTTTTGAAAGTCCATATACACCACATCAACTGCATTGCTCTCATCAACCCTCTTTGTTACCTCATCAAAAAACTCAATCGAGTTAGTTAAACACGATTTGCCTTTAACAAATCCGGGCTGGCTTTCCTTTATTAATCCACATTTGTCCATGTGGCTATTAATTTTGTTCCGGATTATCATTTCTAAAAGCTTCCCCGCCACGAGGTTAAACTGACTGCGGGATTATCCTTACACCCTTTTTTGAACAAGGGTGTAACATTTGCAATTCTCCAGTCCTCTGGCGCCACCCCCGTATCTAGGTAGGATTGGAAGATTATGGCCAGCACCTCTGTAATTTCCACCCTTACTTCCCTCATCAGACTGAGTGACTTATCTACTTTAAGTACAGCTAGCCTTTCTAGTAGCTCCTCTTTACCAACATTTAGCCCATCCAGTATCTCAACTACCTCTTTTTTTACTGTGACTTTGGCAGCATCTTCTTCCTTGGTAAAGACAGATGCAAAGTACTCATTTTGTACCTCAGCCATGCCCTCTGCCTCCATGCATAGATCTCCTTTTTGGTCCCTAATCGGCCCCACTCCTCCTTTTACTACCCGTTTACTATTTATATACCTATAGAAGACTTTTAGATTCCCTTTTATGTTAGCCGCCAATCTATTCTCATACTCTCTCTTTGCCCCTCTTATTTCCTTTTTCACTTCTCCTCTGTACTTTCAGCCTGGTTCTCACTTATATAATCAACCTAAAATCTGTCATACGCCTCCTTTTTCTGCTTCATCTTACTCTCTATCTCTTTCGTCATCCAGGGAGTTCTGACCTTGGTTGTCCTCTCGTGGGAATGTACCTAGACTGTTTCCGAACCATCTCCTCTTTAAAGGCCACCCACTGTTTAATTACAGTTTTGCCTACCAATCTTTGATTCCAATTTACCCAGGCCAGATTTGTTCTCAACCCACTGAAATTGGCCCTCTTCCAATTAAGTATTTTTACTCTAGATTGCTCTTGTCCTTTTCCATAACTAATCTAAACCTTATGATACTATGATCACTGTTCCCTAAATGTTCCCCCACCGATATTTGCTCCACGATCCACTTCATTCCCCAGAACTAGATCCAGCAATGCCTCCTTCCTTGTTGGGCCAGAAACATACTGATCAAGAAAGTTCTCCTGAACACACTTCAGAAATTCCTCCCCCCTCTATGCCCTCTTTTGAATTAGTCTGTATATCACATTCACTGTGCTGAGTGATCCATCAGAGTATAGGGAATGAATAGTAAAACAATAAAGTTACATAGTTCAAGCTGTGGAATAATAACATATTGTGATATCAGCAGGAACACAATTTCTAATAAACGGTGTAGAAATGTCCACAGGAATTCTCTAGGCCTTTCAACATGATCCATTTCCGATCTTCTTCGTCCAGCTAATATAGAGTTCCTGAAACACTCTGTACTATATTTCCTCATGGGTGAGCTTTCGGCGAGAACAGAGGTCTTACTTTCTACATACCATTTAAAGGCTAATGGAATTTCTATATAGATGGAGGAGAATCCAGATTCCCTGAACGGGTCAGCTTAGCTATGTCAAGCATGGCAGTCCATAATGATGGGGCTCATTTAATTTGATACTATCATCTATTTTAGCTGATGGTTTCTCAACTTTTAACAATACCTCTTCTCTTGCTCTATATTTTGTTCAAAGAATTGATTATCTTCTGTTTTGTCTACACCACGCATTAGTTTAAAAACCCAAATCATATTTCAGTTCTCTCTTCATATTACTAAAGAAAGTGATCTTAATTCCCTTAGCCTCATCTCAAAGCACAGCAATCTTTTGTTTTTCATCTCCCAGCCTTTCCCTGGATGTTTGGAAGTTCAGTGACCTAAACCTATTGCAATATTCTAAGTGGTCTTACTGGTGTATTATATGGGTACAGTAATGTGGTGGTTATGTTACTGGACTTGTAATCTAGAGGCCTAGACCAATAATCCAGAGAATGTGATTTCAAATCCCACCATGGCAATTTGAGAATTTGAATCCAGTTTTAAAAATCTGGAAATAAAAAGCTGGTACGTAAAAGTGATCATGGATTGTCATAAAAACCCAACTGCTTCATTAATGTCCTTTAGGGAACAAAATCTGCCGTTCTCACCTATATGTGACATCAATGTGGTTGACTCTTAATTGCTGTCTGAAGCCACTCAGTTGTATCAAACCACTACAAAGAAGTAAGCCCACCAACACCTTCTCGGGGCAACTAGGTATGGGCAATAAATGCCGGCCTTGCCAACGCCACCCACATCCCAAGAACGAAAAAAAGACAAAGAAAGAAAAAAAATTACTGTGATTCCACATTCTTGGATGTGTATTCCATGTTTCTGACAATACAACTTCATTAATAAGAATTTCACACTGCAAAGCATTTTAAAGAATGACCTACAACAACTTTCTAAACTTTCTCTCACACCACTTTTTTAAAGGTTTGATGATTCATTTGATATAATACTGTATGATTTAACTGCAGGTCATTCACAACACAGAATATAGGTCACATTATCTCTGGTTATTGGACTAGGTGAATAAGCTGTGGTTGACCATTAACCAGTCATAATGTGCAAATTATACCTTGCAAAAATATGGTTCAAATAAGCATTCGGATACATATAGCCTTCATATTTGCATTCACCAAATGTGAAAGTGGAACCATGTTTGGAGCAATCATAGGAACATAGGAACAGGAGTAGGCCATTCAGCCCCTCGTGCCCGCTCCGCCATTTGATAAGATCATGGCTGATCTGTGATCTAACTCCATATACCTGCCTTTGGTGGCCCATATCCCTTAATATCTTTGGTTGTCAAAAAGCTCTCTATCTCAGATTTAAATTTAGCAATTGAGCTAGTATCAATTGCCGTTTGCGGAAGAGAGTTCCAAACTTCTACAACCCTTTGTGTGTAGAAATGTTTTCTAATCTCGCTCCTGAAAGGTCTGGTGCTAATTTTTAGACTGTGCCCCCTACTCCTAAAATCCCCAACCAGCGGAAATAGTTTCTCTCTATCCACCCTATCTGTTCCCCTTAATATCTTATAAACTTCGATCAGATCACCCCTTAACCTTCGAAACTCCAGAGAATACAACCCCAATTTGTGTAATCTCTCCTCGTAACTTAACCCTTGAAGTCCGGGTATCATTCTAGTAAACCTATGCTGCACTCCCTCCAAGGCCAATATGTCCTTCCGAAGGTGCGGTGCGCAGAACTGCTCACAGTACTCCAGGTGCGGTCTAACCAGGGTTTTGTATAGCTGCAGCATAACTTCTGCCCCCTTGTACTCTAGTCCTCTAGATATAAAGGCCAGCATTCCATTAGCCTTCTTGATTATTTTCTGCACCTGTTCATGAAACTTCAAAGTTGAAAGATAGTTGCTGCTGAGAGAGGCATGAAGAAATTGTCTTGAAGAATTGCAAGAAACAAAATTTCCATTGTCCTATTGAAAGGCATGGAAGATATCAAGCTGAAGAGTTGGAATTATTGCACTATAAAAGGAATGAAGGTGATGTGCACTCAGGGTATGTGATCTGAAGGGTAATAGTCTTTCCCAACATACAGAGGAATCAGGCACTTATCTAAACCCTCCTTGAATTAGGCCGCCAAATACTTAGATATAAACATACTCCCTTTCTACCACATGACTGAGGATGCATACTCGCCAAGAAGTTGCATATTCCTTATAAAATATATGAAGTCGCGTAGTCAATCTTCCATAGAGTTGTACAGGAAGTGAAGATCAAATATAGTCTTCAGGTGCAGTGGGGGGTTAGAGGGCGGGGGATAATTGAACCAGCGTGTGCAGACATAATTGAGTCTCCATTTTAAAGTCATACATTCTGTCCTTAATTTGTATAATACGTTAACAAATCGTGTGGCAATTTGGGAAGCAGAGTACAGCTGGTTGCAGCATAGGAGTTTCTCTGCAGTATGGGCTGACACAATAGCACCATTACTGGTAGGAAGGTATAATTTCAGCATGACAAATTTACATAGGCAGTTTCCATGATAAATGTGGACATAGGAATTTATTATGGGAAACGTTGATTTAAGAAGTGTGCACAGATATGACATTTTTCTATTTATTCTTTGTGGCCATAATCAATGGGGAAGCAGACAGGCAAATACTGACTGCATTTGTGTAGAAGACATTTCTCTCTGCATGGGTTGATGGCAGAAACATTTAGCATGCCATTATATTGGCAGTTCATAAGTACAGAAAGACATTTGGATATAAAGAGGAGGATATCTCTAAATCCTAAATGAGCTGGATTCTGATTTTCATGAACTAATACAAGACACACTGTTCAGACTGGTTTGGAATTAAACTTTGAATTTCATGGTTATTCTACCGTATTACATTATATCAAAGACACCACCTGACCATAACTATCGTGCATCGTAATTATCAACAGAAGACTTTAATTTTTAAACATTCCCAGTTTTTTTAAACATTGTAAAGTCTTACAAAAATGCAATAATTACAATCGAATTACAGAATAGAAAAACAGAATATTTTTTAAATGGTGAGAAACTATTAAATGTTGTTGTTCAGAGAGACTTGCGTGTCCTGGTACAAGAAACACAAAAAGTTAGCATGCAGGTACAGCAAGTAATTAGGAAGGCAAATGCCATGTTAGCCTTTATTGTAAGAGGGTTGGAGTACAAGAGAAAGGAAGTCTTACTACAATTGTACAGGGCTTTGGTGAGACCCTACCTGGAGTACTGCGAACAGTTTTGGTCTCCTTATCTAAGGAAGGATATACTTGCCGTAGAGGCAGTGCAATGGAGGTTCACTTGATTAATTCCTGGGACGAGAGGGTTGTCCTATGAGGAGAGGTTGAGTAGAAGGGCCTATACTGTCTGGAGTTTAGAAGAATGAGAGGTGATCTCATTGAAACATATAAGATTCTGAGGGGGCTTGACAAGGTAGAGGCTGAGAGGTTGTTTCTCCTGGCTGGAGCGTCTAGAACTAGAGAGCATAGTTGCAGGATAAGGTGTCGGTCATTTAAGACTGACATGAGGAGGAATTTCTTCACTCAGAGGGTTGTGAATCTTTGCAATTCTCTACCCCAGAGTGCTGTGGATGCAGAGTGATTGAGTATATTCAAAGCTGAGATTTATAGATTTTTAGATTGTAGGGGAATCAAGAGATACGGAGATAGGGCGGGAAAGTGGAGTTAGAACCATAGAAACATAGAAAAGATACAGCACAGAAGGGGGCCATTTGGCCCATCGTGTCTGCGCTGGCTTGTGCCCATTCTAATCCCACCTTCCAGCACCCGATCCGTAGCTCTGCAGCTTACAGCACTTTAAGTGCAGGTCCAGGTACTTTTTAAAAGAGTTGAGGGTTCCTGCCTCTGCCACCAATTCGGGCAGTGAATTCAATGCACCCACCACCCTCTGGGTAAAAAAGTTTCACCTCATGTCCCCTCTAATCCTTCCGCCAATCGGCTTAAATCTATATCCTCTAGTTCTTGAACTCTCCACTGGGGGAAACAGGTACTTCCTGTCGACTCTATCTAAGCCCCTCATAATTTTGTACACCTCAATCAAGTCACCCCTCAACCTCCTCTGCTCCAAGGAAAACAACCCAGCCTATCCAATCTCTCCTCGTAGCTGCAATTTTCAAGCCCTGGCAACATTCTTGTAAATCTTCTCTGCACTCTCTCCAGAGCAATTACATCCTTCCTGTAATGTGGTGACCAGAACTGCACACAATACTCCAGCTGTGGCCTTACCAGCATTTTATACAGTTCCATCATTACATCCCTGCTTTTGTATTGTGTACCTCGGCTAATAACGGAGAGCATTCCGTATGCCTTCTTCACAACCTTATCTACCTGTACTGCCACCTTCAGGGACCTGTGCACATGCACTCCAAGGTCTCTCACTTCCTCTACCCCTCTCAATATATTCCCGTTTACTGCGTAATCCCTTTTACTGTTTGCCCTCCCTAAGTGCATTACCTCACACTTCTCCGGGTTGAACTCCATTTGCAACTTTTTCGCCCACTCCACCAACCCATTGGTATCTTCTTGGAGTCTACACTATCAACTACACAGACAATTTTTGTGTCGTCTGCAAATTTGCCAATCATGCCCCCTGCATTCAAGTCCAAATCATTAATATATACCACAAACAGAAAGGGACTCAACACTGAGCCCTGTGGCACACGACTGGAAACAGATTTCCATTCGCAAAGACATCCATCGACTTTTACCCTGTTTCCTGTTACTGAGCAAATTTTGGATCCAATTCGCCACATTTCCCTGTATCCCATGGGCTTTTACCTTTCTGAATAGTCTGCCATGTGGGACCTTGTCAAATGCCTTACTAAAATCCATGTAGACAACATCCACTGCATTACCCTCATCAATCCTCATTGTCACTTCCTCAAAGAATTTAATCAGATTTGTAAGGCATGACCTTCCCTGAACAAATCCATGCTGACTATCCCTGATTAAACCATGCCTTTCCAAGAGACAGTTTATCCTATCTCTCAGTATTGATTCTAATAGTTTGCCCACCACCGAGGTAAGACTGACCAGCCTATAATTGTTCGGCCTATCCCTCGTACCCTTTTTAAACAATGGTACTACATTTGCAGTCTTCCAGTCCTCTGGTTCCTCCCCTGTATCTAGTGAGGATTGGAAAATGATCCTCAGAGCATCTGCTATTTCCTCCCTGGCTTCCTTCAATAGCCTAGGAAACAATCCATCCGGCCCTGATGATTTATCAACTTTCAAGGATTCCAGTCCCTCTAGTACTCACTTCCTCTCTCGTAATGTTTACCTTATCCAATATTTCACACCTCTCCTTTTAACTACTACATCTGGATCATCCCTTTCCTTTGTGAATACGGAGACAAAATATTTAATTTAAAACCCTACCCAAATCCTTTGCTTCTATACACAAGTTACCCTTACCATCCCTGATAGGTCCCACCTTTTCCTTAGCTATCCTCTTGTTCTTAATATACTGATAAAACATCTTTGGGTTTTCTTTAATCTTACTAGCTAATATTTTTTCATGCCCTCTCTTTGCTTTCCTTATTTCCTTTTTTACGTCATCCCTGTACTTTCCATACTCCTCTAGGCTTTCTGCAGTATTTAGTTTTCTGTGACAGTCATAAGCTTTCTTTTTCTGCTTTATCTTGCCCCGTATACTTCTTGACAACCGGGGGCTCTAAATTTGTCAGTGCCACCCTTTTTCTTTGAGGGGACGTGTCTGCATTGTGCCCGCAGAAATACACTTTTTAGTGCCTTCCACTGGCTTGCCACTGATTTCTCCTCAAGTTTTTTTTTATTCGTTCATGGGATGTGGGCGCCGCTGGTGAGGCCAGCATTTATTGCCCATCCCTAATTGCCCTTGAGAAGGTGGTGGTGAGCCACCTTCTTGAACCGCTGCAGTCAGTGTAGTGACAGTTCTCCCACAGTGCTGTTAGGAAGGGAGTTCCAGGATTTTGACCCAGCGACGATGAAGAAACGGCGATATATTTCCAAGTTGGGATGGTGTGTGACTTGGAGGGGAACGTGCAGGTGGTGTTGTTCCCATGTGCCTGCTGCCCTTATCCTTCTAGGTGGTAGAGGTCGCGGGTTTGGGAGGTGCTGTCGAAGAAGCCTTGGCGAGTTGCTGCACTGCATCCTGTGGATGGTACACACTGCAGCCACTGTGCGCCGGTGGTGAAGGGAGTGAATGTTTAGGGTGGTGGATGGGGTGCCAATCAAGCGGGCTGCTTTGTCCTGGATGGTGTCGAGCTTCTTGAGTGTTGTTGGAGCTGCACTCATCCACGCAAGTGGAGAGTATTCCATCACACTCCTGATTTGTGCCTTGTAGATGGTGGAAAGGCTTTGGGAAGTCAGGAGGTGAGTCACTTGCCGCAGAATACCCAGCCTCTGACCTGCTCTCGTAGCCACAGTATTTATGTGGCTGGTCCCAGTTAAGTTTCTGGTCAATGGTGACCCCCCAGGATGTTGATGGTGGGGGATTTGGTGATGGTAATGCCATTGAATGTCAAGGGGAGGTGGTTAGACTCTCTCTGTTGGAAATGGTCATTGCCCGGCACTTATCTGGCGCGAATGTTACTTGCCACTTATCAGCCCAAGTCTGGATGTTGTCCAGGTCTTGCTGCATGCGGGCACGGACTGCTTCATTATCTGAGGGGTTGCAAATGGAACTGAACACTGTGCAATCATTAGTGAACATCCCCATTTCTGACCTTATGATGGAGGGAAGGTCATTGATGAAGCAGCTGAAGATGGTTGGGCCTAGGACACTGCCCTGAAGAACTCCTGCAGCAATGTCCCGGGGCTGAGAAGATTGACCTCCAACAACCACTACCATTTTCCTTTGTGCAAGGTATGACTCCAGCCACTGGAGAGTTTCCCCCCTGATTCCCATTGACTTCAATTTTACTTGGGGTCCTTGGTACCACACTCGGTCAAATGCTGCCTTGATGTCAAGCGCAGTCACTTTCACTTCACCTCTGGAATTCAGCTCTTTTGTCCATGTTTGGACCAAGGCTGTAATGAGGTCTGGAGCCGAGTGGTCCTGGCGGAACCCAAACTGAGCATCGGTGAGCAGGTCATTGGTGAGTAAGTGCTGCTTGATAGCACTGTTGATGACACCTTCCATCACTTTGCTGATGATTGAGAGTAGACTGATTGGGCGGTAATTGGCCAGATTGTATTTGTCCTGCTTTTTGTGGACAGGACATACCTGGGCAATTTTCCACATTGTCGGGTAGATGCCAGTAGTTGTGTCCAGTCCACTTCTGCCAAATCACTTCTTAGTTCTGTAAAATTTGCCTTCCCCCAATTTAAAATGTTTACTCCTGATTTAACTCTGTCCTTTTCCATAATAATGCTAAAACTAACTGAATTGTGGTCACTATCCCCAATATGGTCACCCACTGTCATTTCACCCACTTGCCCATTTTCATTTCCCAGGACTAAATCTGGAATTGCATACCCTTTTGTTGGGCTTGTCACGTACTGGCTAAAAATGTTCTCCTGGACACCGATCAAGAATTTTGCGCCCTTTGTGCCCCTCACACTGTTTGAAACCCAGTTAATGTTAAGGTAGTTGAAGTCTCCTACTATTATTGCCCTCTTCTTTTTGCATTCAGAAATTTGCCTACATATTTGTTCTTCTATCTCCCTTTCGCTGTTCGGGGGTCTATAGTACACTCCTAGTAATGTGACTGCCCCTTTTTTATTTCTTAGCTCAACCCATATGGCCTCGATTGATGATCCATTTAGCATATCATCCCTTCTCACAACTGTAATTGATTCTTTAACCAATAATGCTACCCCCCTCCTTTTTTATCACCCACTCTATCCTGCCCGAAAACTCTATATCCAGGGATATTGAGCTGCCAATTATCCCCTTCTTTAAGCCAGGTTTCCGTTATAGCAATGATATCATGCTGCCATGTGTCTATCTGTACCCTTAGCTCATCTGCTTTGTTTGTAATACTTGCATTGAAGTATATACCCTTTAACCCCGTCAAATTCCTGTGCTGAACACTATTTAACCTTTGTTTCTTTTGTCTTTCTGAGTCGCTAACTACGTCACTAACTGCTTTTCTGCTTCCCGTTTCCTGGTCTGAATTTATCCTATCTGTACCTGCCCTTTGTTTCCCATCCTCCTGCCATACTAGTTTAAACCATCCCCAAAAGAACTAGCAAATGCCCCCGCGAGGATATTGGTCCCGGTTCTGCTTGGATGCAACCCGTCCAGCTTGTACAGGTCCCGCCTTTCCCAGTTGAGGTCAAAGATCAGCCATGATCTTATTGAATGGCAGAGCAGGCTTGAGGGGCCGTATGGCCTACTCCTGCTCCTATTTCTTATGTTTTTATGTTCTTATTGGTTATAAAGAACTTTGGGGAGCCCTAAGGACATGATAAGCCACTATATAAATGCAAACTCTTCCTTTCTTCTTCATAATCTCTTTTTTGACCATGGTTTCCTCAGCAATAAAGGCTCTTGTACTTTGGTTAACTGTTCCTTCTTGCTGGCTTAGTATGTCATCATTACCTTGTTCTCCTAACAAATAGTAATCATTGTGTAAATTGGACCTGCTATGTATTTCAGTATTTTCTCTTCAAATTTCTAGCATTCACGATACTTTGTGATTGACAAATATTGTTCACATGGGTAAACATAAGTCCAATCATCAAAACCTTTTGGTATGTATTGTACCATTTGACATATGGTTGTGTTTTTTTATGGTTTAAAATCAAATCAGCTCATTTGAAAAATTATTATTTTTTGGGGGGTTCCCTGCATCATGCAGAAGGGCAGGCAGATAATCAACTCCCCATTCTCTTTTAATGCAATTTTGGTTTTGGATTCCAAGAAGTGCACAGCAGCAGTATACTTGTGTCAGCTCTGGCTCAGTGGGTAGCACACTCACCTCTGAGTCAGAAGGTTGTGTGTTCAAATTCCACTCCAGAGACTTGAGCACATCATCTAGCCCGACACTCCAGTGCATTACTGAGGGAGTGCTGCACTGTTGGAGCTTCTGTCTTTTGAATGAGACATTAAACCAAGGCCCTGCTTGCCCTCTTAGATGGATGTAAAAGATTCCACAGCACTATTCAAAGAAGGGGTGTTCTCCCCAGTTTTCTGGCCAAAATTTATCTCTCAACCAACATCTAAAAAAACAGATGATCTAGTCATTTATTTAATTGCGGAAGCATGTTTGTGGGAGCTTGCAAATTGGCTGCCATATTTTCTACATTACAACAGTGACTACACTTCAAAAGTACTTAATTGGCTGTACAGTGCTTTGGGCCATTCTGAAGTCTTGAAAGGCTCTATATTAATGCAAGTCTTTCTTTTCTTTCTATATTCACTTAGTTTCTGGTCATTTCTACTTGTCTCTGAGGAATTAATTCCATATTTCATCTTCCCTGAGATGAGATCAGGAATTTCTCTTGTGGGGAATTATGGGCACACATATGCAGTCAGCTTGTGATTTTTCTTCTTAATTTCACCAACCTTCACTTTGAGTGTCTTATGAGGTACCTTATCAAATACTTTTTGAAAGTATATATATCTGTTTATTCCCTCTACTACATCCTGTAAAAACTCAGTAAGTTTGTAAGGCATAATCTCCTATTCTTAAAACTATTGTAAGGAGTCACACAACACCAGGTTATAGTCCAACAGCTTTATTTGAAATCACAAGCTTTCAGAGTTTTGCTCCTTCGTCAGGTGAAGTGAAGAGATGCATATAGGCCTATATGCATCTCCTGACGAAGGAGCAAAACTCTGAAAGCTTGTGATTTCAAATAAAGCTGTTGGACTATAACCTGTTGTTGTGCGACTATAACCTGTTGTTGTGCGACTCCTTACATTTGTCCACCCCAGTCCATCACCGGCATCTCCACATCTTAAAACTATGCTAGCTTTTATTTATCTTAATTGTTTCCACTGAAGACACAAAATCATTTCCCACATAATGCTCCCAAAAAAATTGAATATTATTGATGTCAAGTTGACATGTCTATAATTTCTAGGGTCATTATATTTCTACTAATTGATTTTTACATTTACAGTATATAATTCTAAGTTAGAAAACATTGTTGTCTGGACATCAACATTACAGCACCGTAAAATGAAGATCAATGCTCTTTAATTGGCCATGATAATACCGTAAAATCTCTAATATGCTTCTTGACTTCATTGGGTGATTTTAGAGCTTTAATTGTGCCATAAATACAGCTCTGCATAAATGTTCTGCCTACTGGTGGCAAGAATTATACATTTCAACTCATTTAATTTTCATTCAGGAAATACTAAATTCACATTAAATCCGTTTTTAATTTTACACTTTCATACAGTAATTATTTATTAGAAATTAGTTAAATGAGCATGGGGTCAGTCGACAATAATAAACAGAAGACGTGCATATATCAGGATTTTTAATTACTCAGTTTAACTCCTTGCCAAAACTATCAGTGACATGGTAAAACTCCTATATATTCATGGATTTTCACGTCAAATGTTTTCTTTCTTATATAGTATTTCTACTGCTAAGGCAGTTAATAGGAAAGCACAGAACAAGGAAAGGCCAGTTAGCTCATCAAGTTAATTCCTTCAACAGACTACATAAAACTTAAGCTTTCAAAAACACTACTTCACATGTTTAATTGTCTGTAAAATTTCTTCCTGACCCCCAAAGGTAACCAAGAATATCTATCTATTTCCATTTCTCCATCATTCAAAATCCTCCGAATGCTTTCTAAAGATTGATTACTTTGGTCAAAGTAGCACAGGAACCACCACCTATAATTATCCCTATGACCTTTAATCCTATTTCTAACCAGATGTCTGTCCAGTTCTTTTTTTTGAAAGAGTTCATCAACATCACACTCATTGTTTTTGCTGAGAGCCTTCCATGGGAAAATTATTTAATCCCATTTCTAGTGTCGCGAGGCTTATTAATTTAGTAACTGTATACTCTACTTCTCTCACGCAGTCCAAGTTAAATAATGTACTTATATCTACATTATTCATGATTCTTATCATTACACAGACAGGATCGTGTCCCCCTTTGTTCCATTAAGTACAACTCTTTGAGTCTCTCTTCGTAACTTATATAAGTACCTGAATCGACCGTATTGCTCATCATTAGAACTTCTCCAATACATTGATTTCCATTTGAAGTTTTGGTCTTCAATACCTCACACAGTATTTTAAATAGGACCTCACCAATGTTAGAATAATTTGTTTTTACTTATAATCAAATCTCCTCAAAACGCATCATATTATTTGATTAGCTTTGTTAATAAGATTTTACACTGACAGGAAACTCAATGGATGGCCGATAATCCTCTTCCTGCCTTTGCTAATGAACACCCATCATTATAGAATCATAGAATGATACAACACTGAAGGAGGCCATTCCCCTGCCCATTCCCCGTCGTCCTGCAAATTTTTCTACTTCAAGTATTTATCCAATTCCCTTTTGAAAGTTACTATTGAATCTGCTTCCACCACCCTTTCAGGCAGTGCATTCCAGATCATACCAACTTGCTGTGTAAAAAATGTTTTCCTCATGTCGCCTCTGGTTCTTTTGCCAATTCCCTTAAATCTATGTCCTCTGGTTACCGACGCTTCTGCCACTGGAAACAGTTTCTTGTTATTTACTCTATCAAAACCCTTCATCATTTTGAATGCCTTTATCAAATCTCCCGTTAACCTTCTCTGCTCTAAGGAGAACAACTTCTAGTCTCTCCATGTAAATGAAGTCTTTCATCCCTGGTACCATTCTAGTAAATCTCCTCTGCACCCTCTCTAAGGCCTTGACATCTTTTCTAAAGTGTGGTATCCAGAATTGGCCACAATACTCCAGCTGAGGCCTAACCAGTGTTTTATGAAGGTTTAGCATAACTTCCTTGCTTTTATACTTTATGCCTCTATTTATAAAGCCAAGGACCCCATATGCCTTTTTAACAGCCTTCTCAACTTCTCCTGCCACCTTCAAAGACTTGTATACATACACCCCCTGGTCTCTCTGTTCCTGCACCCCCTTTAAAATGGTACCATTTAGCTTATATTGCCTCGTTCTTCCTACCAAAATGTATCACTTCACACTTTTCTGCATTAAATTTCATCTGCCATGTGTCTGCCTATTTCACCAGTCTTTCATGTGTGTATATATGTTTCATCATAAGTACAGATTTAAGAGCAACTGCTCCCTCAATGGTGATTTTACGGGTGCAACGAACCCACCCCCCCAATCTGAGATCTGTCATGATCACCTTAGACTTGTCACCTGATGATTCCCTTGGGTTTATTACCACCCACCCGGTGCAGCTCACAGTCTGGATTCCTGACATGCAAGGGACAGTATTGATTGACTTTTTACTTGGTTGGTTTGTTACTTTTTGTATAGACAATTGGGAGCAAAGCTGTAAGACATGTTCAGTGAGCACATGATATCTGTTTCTGCCTGCGTCATACTGAATTGACTGTTGGAGTACTTTAAGTGGGTAGGAGTCATAAGTTGAGGTGGTGACTTAAGGGCAGTTGGTTATCAAGTGCTATATTTCCCAGCTCAGAACCCTTCCTCTATTGGTGGGCCTCTCACATTGGCATCACATAGATCTATATTGAAGCTGAAAAAAAAGAAAGTGTACCACATATCACAGGAAAAGTTAACATGCATTTGTGGGGGAGGGGTGGAAGGTCACATACAATGGGGTAGCAGGACTTGGACATGAGAAAACTGGTGCAGGGTGATGATGACCCTTGAATTTAAGTTGCGAATAGATAAGTCAAGTCTGTAAAATGGAGGGAAATAGGATTAACTTGCCATTAACTCAGGCTTGTCACTTGTAGGAAAAACTGGAAAGGCATTTGTTACCAGATTGCTAACAGTGACAGTGCTTGAGTGCTGCTCCTTAGTCCTGCTTTCCCAGTGCTGTATCCAAGTCTGCCCAATACATTTCATATTTCCTTTTCCAATATCCATTACCTTACATTTGATCTACATTTAAATCCATCTGCCCTACTCTTGACAATACTTCCACCAGCATCATTTTAAATGTAACTTTTCAAAATGGCATCAGGCTAACAATTAAATATTTTACAAACGTAATATGCCCTTGTCATTTCATCATTTACATTGGCTTCATCGTATGGTTTGCTTAATATTAATTGTAATTTCGACCAATGTAATTATTACTAAAAACAGGAGCAATCTACTGGTTCCTTCGACTTTGTGAATGTATAATTTTCTATTTGTTTAAAAAATGTTTCATAAACCACTTCCACCTCGACAGTCCCTTACATAGATAGAGGTTTGACATTTAAACGCATACAGTAGCGGAATACTAATTGCGATCATTAACTGGATACATGAAAAGTTTTAACCACTCCGCTTCTGACGCCCACGCAATTAATCAATGGGGTGCATCGAAGAATGGGGATAGCTCAGTGCTACAATATCTTGAGAGAAAAAAAAGTGCAGCGTCGAGCTCACAGTAAATGTTGAACATTATTGCTATCAGTTAACTAATCTACACATCGGAAGACAGGAAACTTGTAGGTGGAAAAAACCTTCAAACTTCACGAGGAGAAGCGAGGTTCCTATTGGCCAAAACTTCATACCATTGCTGTGTGATCCAAATTAGACGGGGGCAATTTCTGGTTTTTATTTACTCTTATAGACAGCTAAACTAATTTTATATTCGCCATTGGAAGCTAGTAGACACAAAGTCTTGTAGCCAAAAATAATTTTCTGGCTATCGTTTAGTATTGGCAAACGCCTGTCAGGCGGCCGTTGTGACTATGAGTCATTCTTTGATCGGGGATTCAGATAAAATTAAAAGCGGTCAAATGTGCGTGGTAGAATCAGCAACAAGCAGTCCAGAGAGTTCGCTTAACCTTTAGGGAAAATCTCTGCATCTATTTTGAGATAAATTCAATGTGAAACAGCATATATTTAGGTGTTTAAAATATCCCCAGCTTTATATTTGAATTTAAATTCATGTGATTATTAATTTACACTTTAAGAAATTAACATCACAGCAGTTAGAATTTTAGACTGCAACATTGTAGATTTTCTTGAAAAGAACTTTTTGTGATGAAAATAAATAAATAATAAAATGATGCACCAAATAACCTTGCAGTGCGGTCATTCAGGTTTTTTTAAAACTGCATACCGGAAAGGCGTTAGTAGTGCAATACCAATAGAGAACATTGCCTCTCTGTGGATTGAATTAGGTAGTGCGGCTTTTGTTATATTAAATACAATCTGGGGTAAGTACAGTGCACGATATCTATTCTTAATTCACCGCTGAGTAAAAATGATAATTATAACGTCAGGAACGATTCCCATTTGAACATTTGCTTTGGGGTATTTATTTCTATTCAGTTTCGAAAAGAGTCCTCCAGGGTTACACTGTACATTTTTGTTTTACAGTTTATGGTCAAGAAAGGGAAGACGAAAAGGGTCTAACTGCATCCTTCATTGGGATGGTAGTTTTCTACAAACCATTTTACAGAATGGGTCAGATGTCCAAGGTTCACATAAAACGGGAAAATTAGAAACAGGTCTGGTCCACTATTTCACTCAAGGCGTTGGCAATCATTCACAACATTGGCATTTTTATGCAAAAAGCATATTTTAGTTGCTGACTTTAAAATGCTAATAAGTCTTTTCTGTCCCACCTAACTTTTCCTGCTGGCTGTGCCTAAAACAGCCTGAAGTGGGGGGCGGGGGGGGGGGGGGGGGGAGTAACTAACGGCACGGTGTTGGTACTGCATGCCTTTCGGAATTACAGTTGAATGTAAACAAAACGTAATCTGTCTGATAAAGGCGAACGAGTAATAAAAACAAGCATTTCAATCTCGTGTCTTCTTTTACATTTCTGAATGCAACGTTTAATTTGGACGGAGCACTGATCGTGTGGATGCTCCTGTTGAACCTTCGACCCTGCACCACACACACCCCCACCCCCACCCCCCCACCACTATAAGGGCGAGTTACCACAATAAAACCGAAAGGGTTAAACCACGAATAGGACCAGTTAGCGTGTCTTACCTTCGTGATTCTAAAGTTGCATTGTCTCGGTGAGCAGTTACCGGCGAATATCTTTAATCCACGCCTTTCGTCAGACTGGTCACTGTCTTTAATTTTTTTTTTAATATTATATATCAATCCTTTATTAAAGCTATTTTCTTCTCTCTTTCAGCATTTAAAGAGACGGTTCGCGTCAGATTTGACCGCACATTTCAAATAAATAAATAAATAAATAAATAAACAAACAAACATTCAGTAGAAATTGATCATCATATACACAGAGCGCGAGAATTACATTAAAAAGAAAAAGTTCAATGTACAAAAGACTGATTTTAAATTTTGACAAAAAAAATCCCCCGCGGGGGGTTTTTTTTTTCCCTTTCAATTCTTTATCTCTTCTCCGCTTAATATCAAAGCGCGGTTTCCATAGCAACGGGACGCCCACTGCCAACCAACTCTCGCGAGAAAAACCCGTGAGACCCGCGGAGGAGTCAATGGCAACGGCACGCGAGCAACCGGCACCACCACAACAATGGCGACGGAGCAGGAGGACGACGGCACCTTCTACCTGCAGCGTATCCTTTTACAGACACGATGAGCGGACGAGAGGTGGTTCAGTCTGACAGCGAGGGAAGGGAAGGGAAGCTTTTCTATATTTGAAAAAAAATATAGGCGTCTTTTTCCTCCCACCTCCCGCCTGAAGTAACAACAGTAAGCACGACAGTGGTGGGGTCTGGGACTCTTACCTCAGGGGTTTCGAAAACCAGTGTAGTGAAATGTCTTGATTTGCTCGCGCGCCGCTCTCCAGTCAGGTGAGGAGCATCTCGCGCGTTAAAACCGTTTCTTCCCCCCCCCCCCCCCCGCCCGCCCGCCCGTGGAAGCGTTTGGAACGCGGTTCCGTTAGGAACGGTGCGCGTGACATTCGGTCAGTGACTGAATGTGGTGGGTGGATGTTCACTCGTTCCATGCGTCCCTCACAGAAGTTTGTTTGTTTGTTTGTTACCCCTATGCGTTCACCTAATCTATCAATATCGCTTTGTTAATTTTATGTTTTCATCCACACTGCTCACATTTGCCACCAATCTTTGTGTCATCGGCAAACTTAGATATCAGACTTTCTATGCCTTCAACCAAGTCGTTAATAAAATATTGTGAATAATTGAGGGCCCCAAGGCAGATCCCCGCGCGACTCCACTAGTCACATCCTGCCAATGTGAGTACCTACCCATTATCCCTACTCGGAGAGGGCAAGGTGGGAGGCCAGCCAGGGAAGCATTGGAATAGCTGAATCTAGAGGTACCAATGGCATGGGTGAGGGTTTCAGCAGCAGATGAGCTGAGGTAGGGGCAGAGTTGGGTGATATTACTGAGTTGGAAGTAGGCGGTTTTGGTGATGGAGAGGATATGGGGTTGGAAGCTCAGCTCGGTCAAATAGTACTCCAGGATTGGGAACAGTCTGGTTCAGCCTCAGACAGTGTCCAGGGAGATGGATGGAGTTGGTGGCTAGGGAATGGAGTTTGTGGCGGGGACTGAAGACAATGGCTTCGGTCTTTCCAATCTACATTACTTTGTAGTGGTTCATAGAAATATGTAAGCTCAGAAATTCAATGGCGCCACGCCTGTGTTGGGTGCTGAACAGGTGCCTAAACCTCCAATATGGCAGGCGGGAAGCGCACTCGTTTCCAGTGGTAAGTGTGCTGCCTGCTATATTGAATTGGGCTTCTCCATTGGCGTCTGGGGTGTACGCCAGAACTACTCCACGTGATATCAAGAAACGGCAGAGTGCACTGGATACAGCAAAGGCTATGGGCCCCGACAATATCCCGGCTGTAGTGCTGAAGTCTTGTGCTCCAGAACTAGCCGCACCTCTGGCCAAACTGTTCCAGTACAGCTATGACACTGGCATCTACCCGACAATGTGCAAAATTGCCCAGGTATGTCCTGTCCACAAAAAGCAGGACAAATCCAATCCAATTACCGCCCCATCAGCCTACTCTCAATCATCAGCAAAGTGATGAAAGGTGTCATCGACAGTGCTATCAAGCGGCACTTACTCACCAATAACCTGCTCACCGATGCTCATTTTGGGTTCCGCCAGGACCACTCAGTCCCAGACCTCATTGCAGCCTTGGTCCAAACGTGGACAAAAGAACTGAATTCCAGAGGTGAGGTGAGAGTGACTGCCCTTGACATCAAGGCAGCATTTGACCGAGTGTGGCACCAAGGAGCCCGAGTAAAATTGAAGTCAATGGGAAACAGGGGGAAAACTCTCCAGTGGCTGGAGTCATACCTAGCACAAAGGAAGATGGAGTGGTTGTTGGAGGCCAATTATCTCAGCCCCAGGACATTGCTGCAGGAGTTCATCAGGGCAGTGTCCGAGGCCCAACCATCTTCAGCTGCTTCATCAATGACTTTCCCTCCATCATAAGGTCAGAAATGGGGATGTTCGCTGATGATTGCAGTGCGTTCCGTTCCATTCACAACCCCTCAGATAATGAAGCAGTCTGTGTCCACATGCAGCAAGACCTGGACCACATCCAGACTTGGGCTGAAAAGTGGCAAGTAACATTTGCGCCAGACAAGTGGCAAGCAATGACCATCTCCAAAAAAAGAGAGTCTAACCACCTCCCCTTGATATTCAACGGCATTACCATCGCTGCATCCCCCATCATCGACGTCCTGGGGGTCACCATTGACCAGAAACTTAACTGGACCAGCCATATAAATACTGTAGCTACAAGAGCAGGTCAGAGGCTGGGTATTCTGTGGCGAGTGACTCACCTCCTGACTCCCCAAAGCCTTTCCACCATCTACTAGGCACAAGTCAGAAGTGTGATGGAATACTTTCCACTTGCCTGGATGAGTGCAGCTCCAACAACACTCAGAAGCTTGACACCATCCAGGGCAAAGCAGCCCGTTTGATTGGTACCCCATCCACCACCCTAAACATTCACTCCCTTCACCACCGGCGCACATTGACTGCAGTATGTACCATCCACAGGATGCACTGCAGCGACTCGCCAAGGCTTCTTCGACAGCACCTCCCAAACCCGCAACCTCTACCACCTAGCAGATACATGGGAACAACACCACCTGCACATTCCCCTCCAAGTCACACACCATCCCGACTTGGAAATATATCGCTGTTCCTTCATTGTTGCTGGGTCAAAATCCTGGAACTCCCAGCTAATAGCACTGTGGGAGAACCTTCACCACACGGACTGCAGTGGTTCAAGAAGGCGGCTCACCACCACCTTCTCAAGGGCAATTAGGGATGGGCAATAAATGCTGGCCTTACCAGCGCTGCCCACATCTCATGAACGAATAATTAAAAAAAAAACTTTTTGAAGTAATGAGTATTGTATTTAAATTAGGATCCTGTGCTTCTTGGAGGACCCTTTTCTGATTTTTGGTATGCCCCAGTGCCTGACTCGCCATGTGCTAAACTCACCCAGCAACTCGTGGCACTAACTAGCAGGAAGGATCCTTCAGCAGTGCTATTTACCGGGATGGTGCAGTTTTTACAGGTTAGCATAAATATTACATGCTGCCTGGAACAACAATAACAGGCATATGCACCCATTTTTGGGTGCGATCCAATTTCTAGGCTATAGAAGTTATAATACGGATGCAGGCCATTTGGTTCAACCAGTCCGTGTTAGTATTCACCCTATACATGAGCAGTAGTTCCAATTATATTTATCCACCCTGTTCCCATATTCCTTCAACCCCTTTTCCTTCATCCACATTTCCGATCTAACCTTGAACGTTGGTATAGTTTCTGCCTCAAACACTAACCCTGGAAGTGAATTCCACATCCTCACATTTCTCTGTATAAAGACATTTTTCCTGCCCCTGTTCCAAATTTGTAGCATTTAATCCTGTATCTATGCCCCCTTATTCTTGACGACTCAACTACTGGAAACAGCTTCTACCTACTCTGCTTCATCCTTTCATAATTTTAAACACTTATTACCCTGTAATTGCATTATTCTAATGAAAAAAGGCCTAATTTTTCAAGTCTTTCTTCATATTTGTACTCGCTCATATTAGGTGAGTGTGTTATACCCCCTTTTAAATTTCAATATTGTTCCTACAGTGTGGAGCCCATTACTGCACACAGTACTGAGATCTTATTTAGGTTTTATATAGACTCATTATTGCCTCCTGGCTTTTATATTCTATACCTTGTGATGAAACCTAGAATTTCACTAGCTTTTTTGTTTACAGCCTTATTAACCTGAGGTGCTGCCTTTAAAGTCCTGTGAACTTGTTACCACCCCTCTGCTCTTCTATAGCACCGAGCCTACTTTCATTGAGAATATAGTTACTTTTTTTAACCAAGATACATCACTGACATTGAATTCCATCAGCCACTCTAGCCCATTTCCTCCATCTTATCAATATCCCTTTGCAGATTCCTTTGGCCTTCGAAAGAATTAACTATACCTCCGATTTTGGTATCATCTGCAAATTTTGACACCACTCCCTCTATGCCTATATCCAAGTCATTGATGAACAGTGAACAGATGTAGCCCCAGGACTGAACCTCGTTGGACACCACAACCTATTTCCAACCGCTCTGGAGAAACTACCATTAACTCTTAGTCCCTGTTTTCTCCCTTTTAACCAATTTAATCCAATTTGCTATCCTTAATGGTGGTATTGAGAAAATTAACAACCTAAATTTAAAAAAAATCACCACAAATAAAAACTTCCAAACAAACAAATAGAACAACCTCCCACAAGCTTCTCTTGTTTGTATCAGTCACAATGTGCTCTGCTCCCAGACCTTTTGCTGCAGTCCTTTACCATATTGTTTTTCATTTTGGTTAGTTTTAGGTTGATGTTGCTTCTTTGCTTCTGGCATCTTTTGCTCTTCCAACTTTTCCCACTTTGTCCTGTAATGAAATAAAGATTTCATATCGTAAATTACCATTATCTTTTTCAATACCTCTGTTTTTCAGTCTGCACTGTATTATGCTATCTTACAAATGTTATTTTGGGAGCGTTTGCTATTGGGAACATTCTAAGCTGTTTCAAAGGTTGTACTTCCCAAAAATGGTTAGCAGGATGATGTCTACCCTTAGAATCTGCCATATGTCAAGCATTTTGCATGAATTTTAAACCCAATCTGAACAATGCCTAGGGAATAAATTTAGTAATTTGCATTGAATACAGTACGGCTTTCTCACATTGAGTTTTTTTTGCAATCCATACAATATATGATTGCTGCAAATACATCATGGTAGATACTACAAAGGAGGAGGCCATTTGGGCCATCATGCCCGTGCCTGCTCTTTGAAAAAGCTATCTGTTTGGTCCCATTCCCTTGCTGTTTCCTCATAGCCCTGTAAAAAATAAATAAAAATTTTCCCTTCAAGTATTTATCCAATTCCCTTTTGAAAGTTACTATTGAATCTGCTTCCACCACCCTTTCATAGGAACAGGAGTAGGCCATTCAGCCCCTCGAGCCCGCTCCGCCATTTGATAAGATCATTGCTGATCTGTGATCTAACTCCATATACCTACCTGCCTTTGGCCCATATCCCTTGATACCTTTGGTTACCAAAAAGCTATCTATCTCAGATTTAAAATTAACAATTGAGCTAGCATCAGTTGCCGTTTGCAGAAGAGAGTTCCAAACTTCCACTACCCTTTGTGTGTAGAAATGTTTTCTAATCTCGCTCCTGAAAGGTCTGGCTCTAATTTTTAGACTGTGCCCCTACTCCTAGAATCCCCAACCAGCGGAAATAGATTCTCTCTATCCACCCTATCTGTTCCCCTTAATATCTTATAAACTTCGATCAGATCACCCCTTAACCTTCTAAACTCTAAAGAATACAACCCCAATTTGTGTAATCCCTCCTCGTAACTTAACCCTTGAACCCTAGTAAACCTATGCTGCAGTCCCTCCAAGGCCAGTATGTCCTTCCGAAGGTGCGGTGTCCAGAACTGCTCACAGTACTCCAGGTGTGGTCTAACCAGGGTTTTGTATAGCTGCAGCATAACTTCTGCCCCCTTGTACTCTTGTCCTCTGGATATAAAAGCCAGCATTCCATTAGCCTTATTGATTATTTTCTGCACCTGTTCATGGCACTTCAATGATCTATGTACCTGTATCCCTAAGTCTCTTTGGACATCCACTGTTTTTAACTTTTTACCATTTAGAAAGTACCCTGTTCTATCCTTTTTTGATCCAAAGTGGATGACCTCACATTTGTCTACATTGAATTCCATTTGCCACAGTTTTGCCCATTCACCTAATCTATCAATATCGCTTTGTAATTTTATGTTTTCATCTCCACTGCTTACAATGCCACCAATCTTTGTGTCATCGGCAAACTTAGATATGAGACTTTCTATGCCTTCATCTAAGTTGTTAATAAATAGTGAATAATTGAGGCCCCAAGACAGATCCCTGTGGGATTCCACTGGTCACATCCTGCCAATGTGAGTACCTACTCATTATCCCTACCCTCTGTCACCTTTCGCTCAGCCAACTTCCTAACCAAGTCTGTACTTTTCCCTCAATTCCATGGGCTTCTATCTTAGCTAACAGTCTCTTATGTGGGACCTTATCAAATGCCTTCTGGAAGTCCATATAAATAACATCCATTGACATTCCCCTGTCCACTACTTTAGTCACCTCTTCAAAAAATTCAATCAGGTTTGTCAGGCACGACCGACCTTTCACAAATCCATGCTGGCTCTCTCTGATTAACTGAAAATTCTCGAGGTGTTCAGTCACCCTATCCTTAATTATAGACTCCAGCATTTTCCCCACAACAGATGTTAGGCTAACTGGTCTATAATTCCCCGGTTTCCCTCTCTCTCCTTTCTTAAAAAGCGGAGTGACGTGCAATTTTCCAATCTGGAGGGACGGTTCCTGAATCTAGAGAACTTTGAAAGATTATAGTTAGGGCATCTGCAGTGTGCTCACCTACTTCCTTTAAAACCCTGGGATGGAAACCATCTGGTCCTGGGGATTTGTCACTCTTTAGTGCTATTATTTTCTTCATTACTGTTGTAGTACTTATGTTAATTTTATCGAGTCCCTGTCCCTGATTCAATCTTAGTTTTCTTGTGATTTCTGGCATGCTATCCTCTTTTTCTACTGTAAATACTGACGCAAAGTAATTATTCAACATGTCCGCCATTTCCCCATTGTCAATGACAATATCCCCACTTTCAGTTTTTAAGGGGCCAACACTGCTCCTGACCACCCTCTTTTTCCTAATATAACTATAAAAGTTCTTCGTATTGGTTTTGATATCCCTTACAAGTTTCATTTCATACTCTCTCTTTTTGTAGCTCTTACTATCTGTTTTGTGACCTTTTGTTGATCTTTGTATCTTTCCCATTTGCCAGGATCTGTGCCATTTTTTGCCTTTTTGTATGCCCTTTCCTTATGTCTTATACTGTCCCTTACCTCTTTAGTTGTCCATAGCTTTTTTTTTTGGCAAGTAGAGTTCTTGCCCCTCGGGTATAAATGGTTCTGTATCACGTTAAATGTTTCTTTAAACATTTCCCACTGATTGTCAGTCGTTTTACCCATTAACAGATTTGCCCAGTTTACTGTGGACAGTCTCTATCTCATCCCATTGAAGTCGGCCTTACCCAAGTGTAGAATCTTAGCAGCTGATTCACTTTTTTTCCTTTGAAACACTACCTTGAACTTGATCATGTTATGATCGCTATTGGATAGATGTTCATGCACGGTTAAGCTGTTAATTAAATCTGGTTCATTACTCCTTACTAAATCTAGTATGGCTTGCCCCCTTGTTGCCTCTAGGACATACTGCTGTAGAAAACTATCCCGAACACACTCAAGAAATTCAATACCTTTCTGACAGTTGCTAGTCTGATTTCCCAATCTATGTGAAGGTTAAAGTTCCCCCCATTAAGACTACTATTCCTTTGTTACAAGCTTGTCTAATCTCTGCATTTATAAAATCTAGCACTTCAGAGCTGCTGCCAGGGGTCCTATACACAACTTCCACTATCGTCTTAGATCCTTTCCTATTTCTCAATTCAGCCCATAAGGTCTCTGTTGGCTGCTTACCTCTCGTTATATCCTCCTTTATCATTGAAGTGATTTTGTCTCTAATCACTAAGGCTACTACTCCTCCTCCTCTTCAATTTTCCCGACCTCTCCTGTAGACCTTATAACGTGGTAAGTGCAGTGCATTCCACATCATTACAACTCGCTGCATAAAAAAAATGTTTCCTCATTTCGCCTCTGACTCTTTTGCTGATCGCGTTATATCTGTGTCCTCTGGTTACCGACCCTTTTGCCACTGGAAACAGTTTCTCCTTATTTACTCTGTCAAAACTGTTCATGTTTTTGAACACCTCTGTCAACTCTCCCCTTAACCTTCTCTGTTCTAAGAACAAATCCAGCTTCTCCAGTGTCTCCACATAACTGAAGTACTTTGTCCCTGGCATCATTGTAGTAATTCTCTTCTGCACCCTCTCTAAGGCCTTGACATTCTTTCTGAGGTGCATTGCCCAGAATTGAACACAATACTCCAGCTGAGGCCTAACCAATATTTTATAAAAGTTTAGCATAACATTCTTGCTTTTGTACTCTATGCCTCTATTAATAAAGCCCAGGATCCCATATGTTTAACAGCCATCTCAACTTGTCCTGCCACCTTCAAAGATTTGTGTCTGTGCACCCCCAGGTCTCTCTCTTCCTGCACCCCCTTTAAAATGGTACCATTTCGTTTATATTGCATTTAAAAAAATTCATTCATGGGATGTGGGCGTCGCTGACGAGGCCAGCATTTATTGCCCATCCCTAATTGCCCTCGAGAAGGTGGCAGTGAGCCGCCTCCTTGAACCGCTGCAGTCCGTGTGGTGACAGTTCTCCCACAGTGCTGTTAGGAAGGGAGTTCCAGGATTTTGACCCAGCGACAATGAAGGAATGGCGATATATTTCGAAGTCGGGATGGTGTGTGACTTGGAGGGGAACGTGCAGGTGGTGTTGTTCCCATGTGCCTGCTGCTCTTGTCCTTCTAGGTGGTAGAGGTCGCGGGTTTGGGAGGTGCTGTCGAAGAAGCCTTGGCGAGTTGCTGCAGTGCATCCTGTAGATGGTACACACTGCAGCCACTGTGCGAGGGTGGTGGAGGGAGTGAATGTTTAGGATGGTGTTTGGGGTGCCAATCAAGCGGGCTGCTTTGTCCTGGATGGTGTTGAGCTTCTTGAGTGTTGTTGGAGCTGCACTCATCCAAGCAAGTGGAGAGTATTCCATCACACTCCTGACTTGTGCCTTGTAGATGGTGGAAAGGCTTTGGGGAGTCAGGAGGTGAGTCACTCGCCGCAGAATACCCAGCCTCTGACGTGCTCTCGTAGCCACAGTATTTATATGGCTGGTCCAGTTAAGTTTCTGGTCAATGGTGACCCCCAGGATGTTGATGGTGGGGGATTCGGCGATGGTAATGCCGTTGAATGTCAAGGGGAGGTGGTTAGACACTCTCTTGTTGGAGATGGTCATTGCCTGGCACTTACCTGGCGCGAATGTTACTTGCCACTTATGAGCCCATGCCTGGATGTTGTCCAGGTCTTGCTGCATGCGGGCTCGGACTGCTTCATTATTTGAGGGGTTGCGAATGGAACTGAACACTGCAGTCATCAGCGAACATCCCCATTTCTGACCTTATGATGGAGGGAAGGTCATTGATGAAGCAGCTGAAGATGGTTGGGCCTGGGACACTGCCCTGAGGAACTCCTGCAGCAATGCCCTGGGGCTGAGATGATTGGCCTCCAACAACCACTACCATCTTCCTTTGTGCTAGGTATGACTCCAGCCACTGGAGAGTTTTCCCCCTGATTCCCATTGACTTCAATTTTACTTGGGCTCCTTGGTGCCACACTCTTTCAAATGCTGCCTTGATGTCAAGGGCAGTCACTCTCACCTCACCTCTGGAATTCAGCTCTTTTGTCCATGTTTGGACCAAGGCTGTAATGAGGTCTGGAGCCGAGTGGTCCTGGCGGAACCCAAACTGAGCATCGGTGAGCAGGTTATTGGTGAGTAAGTGCCGCTTGATAGCACTGTCGACAACACCTTCCATCACTTTGGTGATGATTGAGAGTAGACTGATGGGGCGGTAATTGGCCGGATTGGATTTGTCCTGCTTTTTGTGGACAGGACATACCTGGGCAATTTTCCACATTGTTGGGTAGGTGCCAGTGTTGTTGCTGTACTGGGACAGCTTGGCTAGAGGCGCGGCTAGTTCTGGAGCACAAGTCTTCAGCTGTACAGCTGGGATGTTGTCGGGGCCCATAGCCTTTGCTGTATCCAGTGCACTCAGCCGTTTCTTGATATCACGTGGAGTGAATCGAATTGGCTGAAGACTGGCTTCCGTGATGGTGGGGATATCGGGAGGAGGCCGAGATGGATCATCCATTTGGCACTTCTGGCTGAAGATGGTTGCAAACGCTTCAGCCTTGTCTTTTGCACTCATGTGCTGGACTCCGCCATCATTGAGGATGGGGATGTTTGCAGAGCCTCCTCCTCCCGTTAGTTGTTTAATTGTCCACCACCATTCACGACCGGATGTGGCAAGACTGCAGGGCTTTGATCTGATCCGTTGGTTGTGGAATCGCTTAGCTCTGTCTATAGCATGTTGCTTCTGCTGTTTAGCATGCATATCGTCCTGAGTTGTAGCTTCACCAGGTTGGCACCTCATTTATAGGTATGCCTGGTGCTGCTCCTGGCATGCTCTTCTACACTCCTCGTTGAACCAGGGTTGATCCCCTGGCTTGTTGGTAATGGTAGAGTGAGGAATATGCCGGGCCATGAGGTCACAGATTGTGCTGTAATACAATTCTGCTGCTGCTGATTGCCCACAGCGCCTCATGGATGCACAGTTTTGAGCTGCTAGATCTGTTCTGAATCTATCCCATTTAGCATGGTGGTGGTGCCACACAACACGTTGGATGGTGTCCTCAGTGCGAAGACGGGACTTCATCTCCACGAGGACTGTGCGGTGGTCACTCCTACCAATACTGTCATGGACAGATGCATTTGCGACAGGTAGATTGGTGAGGACGAGGTCAAGTAAGTTTTTCCCTTGTGTTGGTTCGCTCACCACCTGCCGCAGGCCCAGTCTAGCAGCTATGTCCTTCAGGACTCGGCCAGCTCGGTCAGTAGTGGTGCTACCGAGCCACTCTTGGTGATGGACATTGAAGTCCCCCACCCAGAGTACATTTTGTGCCCTTGCTACCCTCAGTGCTTCCTCCAAGTGTTGCTCAACATGGAGGATTGTTCCTACCAAAATGCATCACTTCACACTTCTGTGTTAAATTTCATCTGCCATGTGTCTGCCCATTTCACCAGTCTGCCTATGCCATCCTTCACATTGTTTACTACATATCTAAGTTTCGTGTCATCTGCAAACTTTGAAATTATATCCTCTATACCCAAGTCCAGGTCATTAATATATATGAAAAATAACGGTGGTCCTAATATTGACCCTTGTGGAACACTGCTGTATATTTCCCTCCAGTCTGAAAAACAACCGTTCACCACTACTCTCTGCTTTCTGTCCCCTAGCCAATTTTGTATGCACGCTGTCACTAGCCCTTTAATCCCATGGGCTTTAATTTTGCTAACAAGTCTGTTGTGTGGTACTTTATCAAATGCCTTTTGAAAGTCCATATACACAAAATCAACTCCACTACTCTCATCAACTCTCTCCATTACTTTATCAAAGAACTCAATCAAGTTAGTCAAACACGATTTTCCTTTAACAAATCTGTGCTGACTTTCATTTATTTGCTCATACTTTTCCAAGTGCCAATTTATTTTGTCCAGGATTATTGTCTCTAAAAGTTTCTCTACCACCGACGTTAGGCTGACTGGTCTGTAATTGCTGGGTTTCTCCCTTTCCCCTTTTTTGAACAGCGGTTGTAACATTTGAAATCTTCCAGTCCTCTGGCACCATCCCCCTTATCTAAAGAGGATTGGAAGATTGTGGCCAGAGCCTCTGCAATTTTTACCCTTCCCTCAGTGACCTATGATGCATCCCACTTGGACTGGGTGACTTTTCTTCTTTGAGTGCTGCCAATCTTTTAAGTACCTCCTCTTTATCTATTTTTATCCTATCCAATATTGCTACTACCTCCTCCTTTACTGATACAATGGCAGCATCCTGTTCTCTAGTGAAGACTGATTCGAAGTATTCATTTAGAGCCTCAGCCATGCCTTCTGCCTCCACAAGAAGATCATTTTTGTCCCTAATCTGTCCCACGCCTCCTTTGACTACCGTTTTACTATTTATATGTTTATAAAAGACTTTTGGATTCTCTTTTATATTAGCCACTAATCTATTTTCATACACTCTCTTTGCCCCCCTTGTTCCCTTTTTTAGATCTCCTCTGTACTTTCCATATTCAGCCTGGTTCTCTACTGTATTAAGTCACCTTTTTCTGTATAATTTTAACCTCTGTATATTTAGTCATCCAGGGAGCTATAGCATTGGATGCCCTTCCTTTCCCCCTCATCGGGACGTGTCTACTCTGTACCCAACCAACTCTATTGAAGGCCTCCCATTGTTCAATTACTGTTTTGCCTACCAATTTTTGATTCCAATCCACCTGGGCAAGATCCCTTATGAACTCACTGAAATTTGCCCTCCTCCCCCAATAAACGTTTTCACATTTGGTTGTTCCTTGTCCTTTTCCATGACTATTCTAAATCTAATGATATTATGATCACTGTTTCCCAAATGCTCCCGCACTGAAATGTGCTCCACCTGCCCCACTTCATTCCCCAGAACTAGATCCAGCACTATTTTCTTCCTGGTTGGGCTGGAAACACACTGTTCCAGAAAGTTCTTTTGAACACATTTCACTAATTCCTCCCCCTCTTTGCCCTTTACACTGTTACTGTCCCAGTCTATATTGAGATAATTGAAGTCCCCCATTATCACTATTCTATAGTTCTTGCACCTTTCTGCAATTTGCCTGCAAATGTTCTCCTCTCTCTTTCCCACTATTTGGTGGCCTATAGTATACACCCAGTAGTGTAATAGCTCCTCTATTGTTCCTTACGTCTAACCAAATAAATTCTGTCTTTGACCTCAAAACTACATTACTCCTTGCAAGTGCTATAATAGTTTATTTGATCAATACTGCCACCCCCCTCCTTTCTTTCTTTCTTTCCTGGATACCCTGTAGCCAGGAATATTAAGTACCTAATTCTCCCCTTCTTTGAGCCAGGTCTCTGTTATTGCCACTATATCATTGTCCCATGTGGCGTCTTGAGCCTGCAGCTCACCTACCTTATTTAACACGCTACGTGCATTTACGCACATGCAATCCAATCTTATCTTAGACTGCCTCGCATTTGCCCCCATCTGATCCTTCCTATTTCTGAACTATTCTTTACTCTAGTGCTGTTTGTCCCTCCCAGTCCTCTGTGCACCTTGTTTCTCTTCTCTAATATTTCCTCCTGGTGCCCGTCCCCCTGCCAAATTAGTTTAAACTCTTCCCCCACAGCACTAGTTAACCTCCCCACGAGGACATTGGTCCCAGCTCTTTTGAGGTGCAACATATCCATCTTGAATCGATCCCTACTGCCTCAGAACTGGTCCCAATGTCGCAGGAATCTGAAGCTCTCCCTCCTGGACCATTGCTCCAGCCATGCATTAATCTATTTTAACCTACTGTTCCTATACTCACTAGTGCGTGGCACTGGGAGATTATCCAGAGATTACTACCTTTGAGGTCCTGCTTTTTAACTTCCTCCCTAGCTCCATAGAGGATATATTTCGGGTAGTGATGTGTGGGGAAATACAATTTCAAAGTAGTTTTAAAAAAAGTTTGTAAACATTCTCTGCAGTTCTATTTCTTATCTAAAATATTTGTTTTTTGAATCGCTCAAATCTATTTGTTCTTTGAAAGCACTTTTCCTCAGTACTACCTGATGGGTAGGGGCTAATGACACTTGATTGTTTGCATCTTTTGTCCCTCACATCATGCACCAATCCTAGTCAAGGCAAGAGACTGGCTTGAAGGCTGCCTTTAGTGCTCCTCTAGTGGTTACTGGGAGGTGTGGGGCAATTGACAGTCTTTATTTTTTTGCCTCCTTCTGGAGAAACACTCGTTTTCACCATGATGGCATGGTTGTCATTAGGAATTCACCATGTGGTGAACTGCAGATACATGCCTACATTTTATCATTCTGTAGTGCAGTTCGAGTTCCAGTTCACAATGCCACTATGCTACACACACACTGAACTTTTCATAAAGTTTAATTAGCAAATTGAATGATTACAACAAATCTCATGTCCACTCTCAAATCCTCATAGCCAATGAAATGCAGTTTAGTTCTATTTCATAGCTAATGAAATGCAGTTTCGTTCTGTTAGTTTCTCTTTAGAATCAACCTCCCAGAGTACTAAAGATCTACATCCCAGAGTACTAAAGGAAGTGGCCCTGGAAATAGTGGATGCATTGGTAGTCATCTTCCAAAATTCTATAGACTCTGGAACAGTTCCTACAGATTGGAGGGTGGCAAATGTAATCCCACTATTTAAAAAAGGAGGGAGAGAAAAAACAGGGAATTACAGACCAGTTAGCCTAACATCAGTAGTGGGGAAAATGCGAGAGTCTATTATAAAGGATGTGATAACAGAATACTTGGAAGGCATTAATGGGATTGGACAAAGTCAGCATGGGTTTATGAAAGGGAAATCATGCTTAACAAATCTACTGGAGTTTTTTGAGGAGGTAACTAGTAGAATAGATAGGGGAGAACCAGTTGATGTGGTGTACTTGGATTTTCAGAAGGCATTTGATAAGGTCCCACACAAGAGGTTAGTGTGCAAAATTAAAGCACATGGGATTGGGGGGAATGTACTGGCATGGATTGAGAATTGGTTGACAGACGGGAAACAGAGTAGGAATAAACAGGTGTTTTTCCGGGTGGCAGGCAGTGACTAATGGGGATCAGTGCTTGGGCCCCACCTATTCACAATATATATCAATGATTTGGATGAGGGAACTGAATGTAACATTTCCAAGTTTGCAGACTACACAAAGCTGGGGTGGAATTTGAGCTGTGAGGAGGATGCAAAGAGGCTCCAATGTGATTTAGACAAGTTGGGTGAGTGGGCAAGAACATGGCAGATGCAGTATAACATGGATAAATGTGAGGTTATCCACTTTGGTTGTAAAAACAGAAAGACAGATTATTATCTGCATGGTGATAGATTGGGAAATGGGGAGGTGCAACGAGACCTGGGTGTCCTTGTACACCAGTCGCTGAAAGCGAGCATTCTGGTGCAGCAAGCAGTTAGGAAGGCGAATGGTATGTTGGCCTTCATTGTAAGAGGATTTGAGTACAGGAACAGGGATGTCTTACTGCAGTTGTACAGCGCCTTGGTGAGACCACATCTGGAGTATTGTGTGCAGTTTTGGTCTCCTTATCTGAGGAAGGATGTCCTTGCCATGGAGGGAGTGCAACGAAGGTTTACCAGACTGATTCCTGGGATGGCAGGACTGACGTATGAGGAGAGATTGGGTTGACTAGGCTTATATTCACTAGTGTTTAGAAGAATGAAAGATGATCTCATCGGAACATATAAAATTCTAACAGGACTAGACAGACTAGATGCAGGGAGGATGTTCGCGATGGCTGGGGAATCCGTAACCAGGGGTCACAGTCTCAGGATACGGGGTATGCTATTTGGAGCCGAGATGAGGAGAAATTTCTTCACTCAGAGGGTGGTGAACCTGTGGAATTCTCTACCACACAAGGTAGTGGAGGCCAAGTCATTAGATGTATTCAAGAAGGAGATAGATATATTTCTTTAATGCTCAAGGGATATGGGGAAAAAGCGGTAACAGGGTACTGAGTTAGACGATCAGCCATGATCATTTTGAATGGCGGAGCAGGCCCGAAGGGCCGAATGGCCTACTCTTGCTCCTATTTTCTATGATTGAGCTCTTCTCTTCAGTCTCTCCAATGCATCAGTGCTCTGTTGAAGCTAGAATGCCAAAACGACATCTTATTGAAAATATGGCTTCTCAAAAAATCAAGTAGTTGGGTAGAGTTTGATGCTGCAACAATGTGGGTCATATATTCAGTTCCATTTTTAAAAAAAAAGTGTTTAATTGATTCACTTTCGATGTCAATGTTGTTCTCTGCATGTTTTGCACTTGGAAACTGGTATTGTTGGTTGCACTGTACAAACTTTGCCTACCACAAAGCTTTTCTAGATTTCACTACATAAGATACAATGGTGAAACACCATGTCTACTAAACCTGCAAGATATCTATTAATGGCATTTTCCACAATGGGGGAAAGAACAAACCTATCCTATACATTCAATTCTTGTGATGACATGCAAATTGTGGTTTATAACAGCTGAAAATCTACTAAAACAAGACTGTTAATATTTAAATTTGTTATTTTCAAACTATTTAACATGATAGTTTCACATTGTTTTCCCCTCTTCCTCCATCTGTTATCTCTTGTCTTATTTGTGTCTCTAGTTTTTAAATTATTTTTCTCTTCTGTTTTCCCTCCTTAATTTCAGTCACTTTCCCCTATTTCTGTTTCACTAACATTTTTTATTGCTCATTACTTCTCTTTTTTCACTATTATGATGTGCCTCTTTTATCTTCATTTCTCTGTTTGTTTGTGTGATGTTGCCTCTTTCCATCTAGCACTGTATTCCCATATGTGGGCTTTGAATTGCCTCTCAGACTCATGCACAGTGATAACAGCAGTAGTAGATTAGAATATGTATCGCTTAATGGTCCTATGAGATGATTCATCAGCAAGTTTACTTATATTTTTCAAGTTATTCTAATTATATTTCTTAGTTGAGATCCTCTTCTAATAATCAGAGTTATGAGAAGCCAGTTGTTTGAATTCTGAGTTAATAATGTGGATTGGAAATTATAAACTGTCAGCATAATCATAAAATGATATATTTTGTTATTTCTTGTTAATGAATGCTTTGCAGTTTGTAACAATTTTAGGGTGCAGATTTTCAAGGGCTAGAAATTTTTCTCAGTGGAAATATTTGTACTGCTTGGGTCAACATGCTCATCTGTTGAGGTTAGTGATTACATCAGTTTCTGATGCTGGAAACCAGTTAGGAACATAGGAAGAGGAGTAGGCCATTCAGCCCCTGGAGTCTGTTCCTCCATTTGTTTAGATCATGGCTGATCTGAATCTTAACTCCAGTTACTCGCCTTGGTTTCATATCCCTTAATACCCTTGCCTAACAAAAATCTATCATTCTAGTCTTTAAATTTTCAATTGGCCTTCAACCTCAACAGCTTTTTGGGGGAGAGAGCTCCAGATTTCCACTATCCTTTGTGAGAAGAAGTGCTTTCTACCATCACCCTTGAATGGCCTAGCTATACTTTTAAGGTTATGCCCCCTTGTTCTGGACTCCCCTACCAGAGGAAATAGTTTCTCTCTATCTACCCTTTCAACTCCATTGATCATCGTAAACACCTCGATTATATCATTCCTTAATCTTGTATACTCGAGGGAATACAAGCCTAGTCTATGCAACCTTTCCTCTTGATTTCACCTTTTTGGACCCTGTATCATTCTGGTGAATCTGCGCTGCACTCCAACCTACCCCATTATTTGGCTTCCTGAGCTGTAGCACTCCAGATGTGGTCTAACCAGAGATTTATATAACTGTGGCATAATTTCCACCCCTTTCTATTCCTGCCCCCTTGAGATTAAATCTAATACTCCATTAGCCTTTTTAATTATTTTTTTATACCTAACCACTAATTTTTAGTGATTTCTTTACATGGACCCCTAAATCTCTCTGCTTCTCCACAGTTCCTAGCTTCTCACCGTTTAGAAAATACTCTGATCTATCTTTCTTAAGTCCAAAATGGATGACCTCACACTTCCCCATGTTGAACCCCTGTTGCTGAAGAGGTTGGACAATCACCAGTTATGTTTATTACTTTGAGAGAGAGGCAATTATAATAGGCCATGTTACAATTTCCTAGGACCTGTGTGTGACCTTTAAATCCAGCTCAGAGATGGTGCTCAGGACAAAGTCTGTCAATCCCAGCATGGATTTTCTTTCCGCAGTGGCTGCTGTTCTGGGATGAATCGTATTTGAGGGCGCTCAGGTGGAGACTTGTGGAGAATACCATATTCTGGATAGACATTGGTGGGGGGGGGGGGTTGCAGGACCTGAATGTCCTATCTGGCACAGGTGGATGAATATTGACTGAGGAAATTGAGGGGTGTAACAAGTGAACTGTATTATTGTGCCCCTGGACCACCTTAAATGCTCCATCACTAGAACTACACTGCCTGTGACTGTGAATGTCACAGCAGACCTGAAAACACTTTTTTTTAAACCACTGGATGACTTGCAGGGGATATCTTAGGTGTTACTCAGAGAACTATGTCCACTGGGATAGCAGACTCACTCATTTTTTGCATGGAGGTTGTGCAATAGATGCAGGGACAGCAATAATTACACACCATTTCTGCCTCCGCTGGGGCACTGGGTGCCATCAATTGTACAGAGGTGTACTTTAGGGTTGTCCACAGTGAAATCCCGCAAAAAAATCCTACATATTAATGCATGATTCATCTCCAGCAGCAGCTTTTCACCACGATGGCAAACAACAATGGCTGGTTGTTTAAAGAAAGAGTTGGTTCCCCAACCCATAGGCACCAGCAGAACATAAGTACAACCAGGGAAAGAAGGTGTTGCATGCCATCGTAGAGCAAATAATAGAGGTCTTGAAGAGGTAATTCTGATGCCTTTACTGCTGGGTATTTGCAAGGTTAGAGGATGCTTTGCAATATAAGCCAGCCATACGGCACAGAATGATCATAGTCTGCTGCATGCTGCATAACCTTGCTATTAAGAAAAGACTCCACTGTGACATCTGCCAGGAATGCACCTCTGACGTGGCTGTGGATAAGCAGGGATTCCAGCTGTCAGACCAGTAGAAGATGAGACAGCATATGCATGGGAGCTAAAAGACAATTTCACTTCACTTAAGTGGATGTCACTATGGGCTGACATGAAGCACATAGTTGGAATAGTCTTATCAATATGGCAATACATTATCTGCCAAAATGCTGATTGCCTTATTTAACATTGCTTCAGCAACGGTTCTGATTAATGACATTTCCTGTTGCCCATGGTGACTAGTCAGAAGAACATGGAAAAGAAGAGACATGGAAAGATTGTGATTTCAGATTTATACTGCTGATGCAGAGTGGCTTGTATAATTAGAGCTTCAGATTATGCATGGGCAACTGTTCTTATGGCACTCCCTGATGGTAGAATATCTGGTTGAGGAATTCAGCCTGTCAGTGTGCAGTGGTCCCTGTCTTCCAGTGTGCAGGGCTGTGATGTGACATTAGGGACAGGTTGCTGCCATGAGTTCCATTGTTCTGCCTCTCTGGTGCCCTACATTTATCTGAGGAGAGAACAATGAATAAGAACTTTTAGGAACAGGAAAAGGCCATTAGGCCAACAAGCTATTTTTTGTTGATCTGAACCAGACCGTTCACAATCATAGCGACCTATTTGACCCCGAGCTGAGCTTTCATAGCAATATCTTTTATTTTCATCTAACTTTTCTGGTCGTTTGGAAATCTGACATTTAATTTCAACAACTTTCCCTCTTTCTTTTTCCTTTTTATATATACAGTACTTGCATATTATAAAAACAGAAAATGCTGGAAATACTCAGCATCAGTGAAGAAAGAAACATTTTAGGTTGATGACGGTTTGTCAGAACTGGAAGAAGTTAAAGATTTAACAGTTTTTAAGCAACTACAGAGTCAGGCAAAGGGTGGATGGGGTGGGGAGGAGGGGGAGGAGAGGAAAGAACAAAAAGGAAGGTCTCTAATAGGGTGGAGGGCAGGAGTGATTAAATGAGAAAAGAGATGGTGCAAGGCAAGGAGGGTGGTAATGGGACAAGTAAAGAAACAAAAGATGGGTCTAGAGGAGCTGTAAATCGCAACTGCAGAACCATTACCAGCACCTGCTGCCTGAAAAAATGGGAGTAGTGGTTATGATCTGAAGTTATTGAAATCAATCTTGAGTCCGGAAGGTTGTAAAGTGCCGAAACGAAAGATGAGGTGCTGTACCATGAGCTTCCATTGAGCTTCATTGGAGCAGTGTAGGGGGCAGAGGACAGAGAGGTCAGAATGGGAGTGGGACGGCGAATTAAAATGGCAAGCAAGGTCAGGGTCACGCTTGCGGACTGAACAGAGGTGTTAAGCAAAGCGATCACCCAATCTGCGTTTGGTCTTCCCAGTGTAGAGGAGACTGCATTGTGAGCAGCAAATGCAGTATACTAAATTGAAAGAGGTGCAAGTAAATCGCTGTTTCACCTGGAAGGAGTGTTTGGGGCCCTGGATGGTGGGAAGGGAGGTGAAAGGGCAGGTGTTGCATCTCCTGCACTCGCACGGGAAGGTGAATGGGTGTTGGGGGTGATGGAAGAGTTGACCAGGGTGTCGCGGAGGTAACGGTCCCTTCGGAATGCTGAAAGGGGAAGGGAAGGGAAGATGTGTTTGTTGGTGACATGCACTGGAGATGGCAGAGGATGATACTTTGAATGTGGAGGCTGGCGGGGTGGAGGGTGTAGACAAGGGGGACCCTATCGTGGTTCTGGGAGGGAAGAGAAGGGCTGAGGGCAGGTGTGGGAAATGGGATGGACACAGTCGAGGGCCCAGTCAACTATAGTGGAGGGGAATCCTCTGTTGAGGAAAAAGGAAGACATATCAGGAGCACTGGTGTGGAAGGTGGCATCGTCAGAACAGATGTGATGGAGAGACTTGGAGAAGGGAGTGGAGTCCTTACAGGAAATGGGGTGGGAGGAAGTGTACTCAAGATAGCTGTGGGAGTTGGTGGGCTTATTGGTTGACAGCCTATCCCCAGAAATGGAGATTGAAAAGCCGAGGAAGGGAAGAGTTGTTAACTGAACACTAATTGGAGCAATTGGCCCTCTAATTGGAGTAAGCCCATTTTAACAATTACACTCCAAGTTCTCTCTTGTATTGCTTTTGTTATTCTTTTCAGAATATTCTAGAGTCTGGAAATAAAAAAAGGGCTGGTTATTACCACACCAATTTGTGTGTTTATTTGGACGTAAATTCCTGAGTAAAGATGGATGTGAAATAACTTTTTATTTGTGCATCTATAGCATGATTATTAACTTGGCAGCCTTCTTAACTCAAACACCATTAAAATAGCATAACCACTGCACGGGACATCACCTGCTACAATGCTATTAGGTGCATTATAATTGGAAGTGAACATATTTTTCAGTAAATCTCATTATCATTGTAGCCTAGCATCACAGTGATGTAAAATGTCCCCTCTTCCTGTCACAGGGATGCTGAGCTTCCAGGGAAAAGTCAGTACCCACAATGGCAGCGGTAAGTGGCAGCTATTGGAAGCTATAAACTTTAACAAAACTCCAAGAGAAAAGACCCAAAACATAAACAAAGCTAAATCAGAAAAAATGTAAAACAAAAAAGTTTGGAAAATTGTTCAAGGCAGAAACACATTCTCTGGTTAAATGACAGCCAAACTACTTTTGTTTTATTTTTACAGTTTGTAGCGCCATCTGAAATTTCTAAGACTATTATTCATCTTTCCTTTCTAAAGTCTTCTAGGTCTGACTATCTCACTTTTTTGTGTTTATTTTTTGTGGGGGAGGAGAGGTTTAAGAGACTCATTTTCTGCTTGTTAAAGTGTTAACCTGTGATAATTGTTGCTCTGGTTTTGAACCATTCACTAAACTTCTTACATTCAGCATTTCTATGCGTCAGTCAATAACTTGCATTGATATAGCGCCTTTAAAATGTCCCAAGGTCCTTCAAGAGCGTAATCAGATAAAACGTTTCCTTATGGTCTACTGCTTTTTATGCTTTCTTGATGTACAAATTAGATGGGTGGTTGAAGAGAAAGGGAATAAAGGATATGGGAACAGAGCAACCACGTGAGATTAAGATTACTCATGTGGAGGATAAACAGCAACATGGACTGGGGCCAGTGTTCTGGCGAATCGTATAACTAGGATGGTGGAGAAGGCTTTAAACTAAATAGTGGGGGTGAGGGATCAAGTAAGGGAAGATGTGATAAATTAAAGAAAGAAGACAAGGCAAGACAGCAAGGTAGCAATAAGGGAAATGATAATCAGAGAGTGGCAGGAAGGGACAGAGCATGCAAACTTAAGAGTGTGCCAGCTAGAGTTTGCAAAATAGCAAAAAGACAGCACTAAAGGCTTTGTACCTGAATGCGCGTAGCATTCGGAACAAAATGGATGAATTGACAGCTCAAATAGAAATAAATATGTACGATCTGAAAGACATTACAAAGACATGGCTGCAAGATGACAAAGGCTGAAGCCTGAATATTCAAGGGTACTTGACATTTCGGAAGGACAGGAGGCTAGGAAAAGGTGGAGGGGTAGCTCTGTTAATTAAGGATGACATGAGTATAATAGAGAGGAATGACCCTTAGTTCTAAAGACCAAGATGTAGAATCAGTTTGGGTAGAGATAAGAAATAGTAAAGGCAAGAAGTCATTTGTGGGAGTAGTTTATAGGCCCCCTAACAGTAACCACACTGTAGGATAGGGTATCCAGGAAGAAATAATGGGGGCTTGTGAGAAAGGAACAGTGATAATCATGGGCGATTTTAATCTGCATATAGATTGGAAGAATCTGATTGGCAAAGATAGCCTGGAAGATGACTTCATAGAGTGCTTTCGGGACAGTTTCTTGAAAGAAAAAGCATAAAAAACAGAAAAGAATGATTAAAAGAATAATGAGGGAGAAATTAGAATACGAGAGAAAGCTAGCTAGAAATATAAAAACAGATAGTAAGAGTTTCTACTGGTATTTAAAAAGGAAAAGAGTAAGTAAAGTGAGCGATGGTCCTCTACAGAGAGTGTCTGGGGAATTAATAATGGAGAATAAGGAAATGGCGGATGAATTGAACAGATATTTTGCGTCCATCTTCGCTGTAGAGGAAACAAATAACATGCCAGAAATAATGTGAATCAACTTAAAACATTTACCATCACCAGGGAAAGGGTTCTGAAAAAAATATTAGAACTAAAAGCTGACAAGTCCCCAGGTCCTGACAGACTTCATCCTAGGGTCTTAAAAGAAGTGGCTGTAGAGATAGTAAATGCATTGGTATTAATTGTCCCAAATTTCCTAGATTCTGGAAGGGTCCCATCAGATTGGAAAATCTGAGGAAACTCCTCTATTCAAGAAAGGAGGGAGACAGAAAGCAGGAAACTCCAGGCCAGTTAGCTTAACATCTGTCATAGGGAAAATGCTAGAATCTATTATAAGGAGGGCACTTAGAAAATCTCAATGCAATCAGGCAGAGTCAACATGTGAAAGGGAAATGGTGTTTGATTAATTTATTAGAGTTCATGGTGTAGGGGGTAACATATTAGCATGGATAAAGGATTGGTTAGCTAACAGGAAACAGAGTAGGCATAAATGGGTCATTTTCAGGTTGGCAAGATGTAATGAGTGGAGTGCCACAGGGATCAGTGCTTGGGCCTCAACTATTTACAATCTATATCAATGACTTGGATGAAGGGACTGAATGTATGGTTACTAAATTTGTTGACACAAAGGTAGGTAGGAAAGTAAGTTGTGAAGAGGATATAAAAAGTTTGCAAAGGGATATAGACAGGTTAAGTGAGTGGGCAAAAATTTGGCAGATGGAGTATAATGTGGGAAAACGTGAACTTGTCCATTTTGGCAGGAGGAATAGAAAAGCAGTATATTATTTAAATGGAGAAAGATTGCAGAACTCTGAGGTAAAAGGGATCTGGGTGTCCTAGTACATGAATCACAAAAAGTTAGTATGCAGGTACAGCAAGTGATCAGGAAGGCAAATGGAATGTTGTCATTTATTGCAAGGAGAATGGAATATAAAAGTAGAGATATTTTGCTACAGTTGTACAGGGCATTGGTGAGACCACATCTAGAATACTGTGTGCAGTTTTGGTCTCCTTATTTAAGAAAGGACATTGCTTTAGAGGTGGTTCAGAGAAGGTTCACTCAACTGATTCCTGGGATGAGGGAGTTATCTCATGAGGAAAGGTTGGACAAGTTGGGCCTGTATACACTGGAGTTTAGAAGAATGAGAGGTGATCTTATTGAAACATGTAAGATCCTGAGGGGACTTGAAGGGGTGGATGCTGAGAGGATGTTTCCCCTTGTGGGAGAGACTAGAACTAGGGGCCACAGTTTAAAAATAAGGGGTCTCTATTTAAGACGGCGATGAGGAGAATTTTTTCTCTGAGTCGTGAGTCTGTGGAACTCCCTTTCCCAGAGAGTGGTGGAGGCAGGGTCATTGAATATTTTTAAGGCTGAGTTAGATAGATTCCTGATTAACAAGGGAGTCAAAGGTTATAGTTGGTAGATGGGAAAGTAGGGTTGAGGTTGCAATCAGATCAGCCATGGTCTATCAAATGGCAGAGCAGGCTCGAGGGGTTGAATGGCCTACTTCTGCACTTAATTTGTATGTTCATATGACTGGTTGGGCTGAATGGCCTGTTTGCATGTCGTAATTTCTATGTAATATAATTGGGTTTGGCATCCCTGGAATAGGAAGGAGAAAAATCAGCTAGGGTTCCTACTCTTGATTGCTAGCCAATGACTAGATTACCTGAATGTTGACTGTAAGTCCCCCGGGGTTGAATAGCCCTGATGTAAATGCCTGTCCAGACTCTCTTGGGAAGAATAGCCACTGAGACAAGGTACCAGAGATAATTCAGGAGAGGAGATAATTGGCTGAAATTTCTAAGAATACCATTCATCTTTCACTTCTCTAGAGTCCTCTAGGTCTGAATATCTCGCATTGTGTGTATTTTTTGTGAGGGAGGGGAGGTTTAAGAGACTTATTTTCTGCTTGTTAAGGTGCTAATCTGATCATCGCTGCTCTGGTTTTGAACCATTCACTAAACCTCTTGCATTCAGCATTTCTATGTGTCAGTTACTCATTTTTAACAACAAATAGGTCAGTTAGAAACCCTGAAAATATGACACATGAAAACTCATACCCTCATTATTCTTGCAACTGTTACTGTGGGTTAACTATTGTAACTGGGTAGTCCATCTTCATGTTAAAAATATTGCCAAACAAGCAGTAAAATGTGCTATGTATTTGCAACTGTAGTCCATATTTTTTCCACTAAGAGAAAACATTTCAGCCCTCATGCATCCAACTAGTTTCTTTTAATGAAAATAATATAATACAACAGAGCTATTGCTCAGTAGACAATAGCTGGTAACAAGCCAAAATATTGTAACACAAGAATATTGGATGGGACTACAAACTGTAAAAATGAAACACAAGTAGTTGATGTCATTTTAACCAGAGAATGTGTTCTGCCTTGACCAGTTTTCCAAACTTTTGTGTTTGAGCTTTGTTTATGTTTTGGGACTTTCCTCTTGGAGTTTTGTTAAAGTTTATAGCTTCCATTAGCTGCCATTTACTGCTGCCATTGTGGGTACTGACTTTTCCCAGGAAGCTCAGCATCCCTGTGACAGGAAGAGGGGACATTTTACATCATTGTGATGCGAGGCTACAATGATAATGAGATTTACTGAAAAATATGTTTGCTTCCAATTATAGCAGTGTAGCAGGTGATGTCCCGTGCAGTGGTTATGCTATTTTAAAGGTGTTTCTGAGTTAAGAAGGCTGCCAAGTTGATAATGTTATTAGGAGTAGAGATGTATCACCAAATCATGGAATTTCAGCAAATGTGAGATAAATTAATCCGGCAGCAATTGCTTCAATTACCAACAAAACTTATTGGTTTTGTATAGTGATGCATTGCACTAATAGTAGTAAGTCATGCTTTGACATCTTCAATTGTTGGAGACTGGGTGGGTGAGTCTTTTGTAACACTGTTTGTTACTGTCGACCCACTTAATCATCCATCTCCCTGGCATTACCAAAATAATTAAAAATTTGTCTTTCATGAGATTTGTACTTTTGACTATGTTTGAAGAATGGTTGTATATAATAAGATAATGCATCTGTTATGATGGCCATCTAGTCCATGATTAGTCTTCATTCATGAACTTTTAAAATAATTGATACACAGTTAAGATGAATAAAGTTACACTACTGTTAGTAAATTGGTGCAGTTGTATGCTGCTTAACTTGACCCAAAAACAGAAGTTACCATTACAGAAGAATATGAAGATGATTACCAATATGAAGAGGTACTGTACATTTTTTTGGTTTACTTTGAAAGTTAAACAAAATCTTCATAAATGTATTACAGATTTTTTGTTTCTATTGATTGGGTATTCAGGACACACACAGTCCCACTCTTCAGCAGCTTTAATTTCAAATGGAAAGTGATCCCCAATGTAACCATCTGTAAAATGCTAGCTTGTAAAATTCCTTAGCTATTGTGCAGCTCTTTTTCTCCTAAAAGATGTTTTCTACGGTAGTAAATGTGTCCACCTTAACTTCCAGACAAACTAAGAAACTGTTGACTATTTGACTCCTTATGACTTTGATGTTGTTTGCATAATTATTTTTTGTAGTAGTATTACAAATATTATATTTAACTTTTGTTATTTTAGTAGTTTTTTTAGGATTATAGACAAAGGGCTTAAATATAATTTCTTGCAATGTAATATAGCTGATAATTTCTTTCTACTGGTGTATTCACATTGAAAATGTGCACTCTGAGACTTTCAAAGAAATTGTCAGATAGCACAACTAGTTGGTTACACTAGAATTGCTTCATGATCCTAAATATAATGTAGGGGGTTTTCTGATATCTCCCAATTATGTCTTGCTACTCTATTTTATGCCCTAAAATGGCTGGCTAATAACTGCATAGAAGCAGTCATTTTGTGTGGAACGAGTTCTCCCATCACACCATGAATTTTACCAATTGATGACATGCTTAGGGAAATGTACCTGTAATCTACTGTTTCCAATCATGATTCTGTGATGGAGGCAAATTGCTGGCAATCATCCTTTGATGGGAAGAGGTAAAAGTTGTTGACCGGAGGTCACCGGTTACGGTTATTGGCTTAGTACAAAGAGGAGAAGCGTCAATTCTCTCTTAATTCTCAATTCGCTTTATTAACTTTGTTAGATCATGTACATATAGCTTATATGTCTGGTTAGATATAGGCATGCAGTTTACAACAGGTTATACAGTTTTATACCCAAACTAGGATTTAAACGCACACCCACTAGGTTTCTCTGACGCTCCGAGTGGTCACAGAATAGAAAGGATATTATATTACCCAGAAAGGATATTATATTACCCGGAAAGGAGAGCTGACGCTGGCCAGGCGTTCCGTTCTCTCTCTCTTGACATCGTCTCTACGTCCCTGACGTGGGATCTTCCACTTTCGCGATGGTTAGTCTTCAGAGTTTCGCACACACTGGCACCAAGCCTGCAATTCCTCAGTCTTATTCCCAAGTCTTTTCTCTTCGAATGGTGTTGTCTTTCTCCTGTTGGCTTAGATTTCCTTGAGTGGTCGGTGTCATCCCCTGATTGGCTCTGTTCCAAGGGGTTAGGTAGCATCACCTCATTACTCCTTTTCTAAATAAGGACTGGTGTCTCATCACAGCCCCTTTGTCTCTTAGAAGCGTAACTAATTCAAACCGGTTCCGGCCAGCTCAGACCAGTGACTGAACTCCAGGTCACTTCAGTTCAAAAGTTACTTTTGCCTGAGTGTTAGCAATTTGAAATAAACTCAGTAGTTTTTTGCAGCCCCTGGCCAACAAAGTCAAACCCCAGTCACTAAAGATTGGGTGGTTTAAAAGCTCAACACTCTGATGTAATTAACTTGGAATAGAATTGCAAATATAACTTGTGTATGTGGACTGTCTGGACCTTCCAAACTTTGTTAAGGATGATGTGGAGATGCCGGTGATGGACTGGGGTGGACAAATGTAAGGAATCTTACAACACCAGGTTATAGTCCAACAAATTTATTTTAAAATCACAAGCTTTCGGAGATTATCTCCTTCGTCAGATGATTGAATGAAAAGGTTCTCAAATCGCATATCTTATACGATGTTGGGACAGCATCACACCAATCAAAAGGTGTCGTTGTTATTCAAACAGGCCAGTCACGGAGAACAGCACGTCCCAGTACACTCGATATACATTGTGTCTTTTACACAGGCAGGCAGAAAGAAACTTAAAATGGCAGAGAGAGAGAGAGAGAGAGAATTTTAAAAATGTATATCGAGTGTACTGGGACGTGCTGTTCTCCGTGACTGGCCTGTTTGAATAACAACGACACCTTTTGATTGGTGTGATGCTGTCCCAACATCGTATAAGATATGCGATTTGAGAACCTTTTCATTCAATCATCTGACGAAGGAGATAATCTCCGAAAGCTTGTGATTTTAAAATAAATTTGTTGGACTATAACCTGGTGTTGTAAGATTCCTTACATTTGTTAAGGATGGGCAGACACCAACCTCCCAAGAGGAAGTCAAGACACTAACCAGCAGTAATGGTCTCCTGATTAAGTTTTCCCTCAGAAAAAGTGAAAACCCTGAACTCCAAACCAGACCAACCTACTGCTAATTGCTGTATCGTCCAATCAACCTCCAAATTGCAGTGACCAGTATAACTGATCAGGCTGAAGGTGGGCACAGAACATTTTGATTTTCATCAAGGAAAGACCCTCATAGCACTTCATGGGGGTAATTTTAACCTCCAAGAATCGATGGGTCGGAGGTATGTGGGCAATAAAACTGGTTACATTTTGGAGTGGAAGCGCATCCTGGCTCCAACGCGCCCACTTCCGGGTTTAACCCAGGCGGGTTCGGATGTGCGCACACGCAACAGAAACCTGGAAGTCCCGTCTCCACTTAAAGCTGATGGGCCAATATTTAAAGGGGCAATGTAACTCATTGTGATAGTTGAGGCACTTAATTTTTTTGTGTATTAAAAATGTCATACAAATTTAACCTTACCTGTTTGGGTTTCCCATCACTTTCGATTCATGTCAGGTGAAAGAAGGCAGGAAGGGCTGGATCCATGAAGTGAGTCCTTTATTGCATTGCTTGTGGGCCCGGAGGAGCAGGAGTGCTTCATCCAGGCCCAAAAAGCTGAACTGGCCAATAGGATCCCTGCGAACGGCCGATGCCCCCCCTCCCCCCGAGGCTTGAGGCGACCTTCCCTCCCCCTCCCCCCGAGGCTTGAGGCGACCTCCACCCCCCCCAGCCGAGGCTTGAGGCGACCTTCCTCTTCCACCACCCACCCCCCCCCCCCCCCCCCCCCTCACCAAGGCTTCCTGCAGGAAGTGCTTTTGGTAAAGTGTGCGCACACCTGACGACCACCAACAGCATGCAGCGTAGGGAGATGATGACGCAGATCAGTGTGCAATGCTGATTTAAGGCAATGCTGCTACTTTGGAACGCCACACTCCAGCCAACCTTGCACAGCTGAACAGGACTTACAGGGCATGAAGGACCCTGCCTCCCTCCCCCGGTGCTATTTAAAGGGATCATGAAGTACTTGCAGGTTAGTTACTGGATTATTTCTTCTGGCTGCTGGTGCAATACAACATGTTTTTGGAGGTTTCCTCTGGACTGGCTGGTTTTGCTGTACTCTTATAAAAATATTGTGCAGAAAAAAGTTACTTCCAGACAATGGAGATCTGGTAGGGCTTCCTCGGAGAATTGAACATGATTGGGAGAATGAAGAGCAGGACAAGCTTCTAGAAGAAGGAGGAGGAGCAGGGCACTCAGCAGGAGGCCATATCTGCGGAGGGTCTTCGGGGACCAATTCTTTTACCTCAACTTCAGCAACGACCAGTGCATCAGACATCTTCGGTTCACTAAAGAGGTTGTGACTGAGATTTGTCAACTGCTGCAGCCTCAAAGCAGAGCAAGGACAGCATTGCCTGTAGCTGTCAAGGTGACAGTTGCTCTTGATTTGTATGGCTCTGGCTCCTTTCAGGCTGCTGCTGGAGATAATGAGCAACATCTCACAGTTTGTAGTTCACTGCAGTGTAAGGGAGGTCACTGAGGCTCTCTATACAATGAGAAACACATTCATCTCATTCCCCCTTGCCAGAGATAAACAGTAGGAACGAGCACCAGGTTTTGCTCCGTTGCAGGCTTCCCCATGGTGCAGGTTGCCATTGCCTGCATGCATGTTGCCTCGCGTGCTCCTCATCTGAACGCGGGCATATTCATGAACAGAAAAGGATTCCACTCCCTCAATATGCAGCTGGTGTGCGACCACAGGCAATGCATCATGCAGATGAATGCCTGCTATCCTGGCAGCGGTTATGATTCGTTCATTCTGTGGCAGTCCACTGTTCCAGCATGGCAAGTCAAAGGATGGCTACTGGATGACAAGGGTTAGCCCCTCATGACATGGTTCGTGACTCCGATCAGGAACCCATGCACACGTGCACAGTAGGCCTACAATGAGAGCCATTCTGCCACAAGGAACATAATTGAGAACACCATAGGTGTACTGAAGCAACGCTTCCACTGCTTAGACCGCTCTGGAGGAGCCCTGTAGTACTCAGCTGAGTGGGTATCAAGATTTGTCATAGTATACTGCATGTGGCACAACCTGGCCATTATGAGAGGCGGCGGCAAGGGCTGTTCCATCAGGCTGGAATCTGAGAAGCATGAAGAGGAAGAAGTACAACAGGAAGAAGAAGGGAGGCTACAACGTAGACGGGCCCTTTCTACCAGGGCTCTAAGTGATCAGATTATTAATCCAGTAACCTCAACGACACCTCCCCAGCCACCAACGGCCCCGCACTCCTTACCTATCCTCTCACGCGTGACCATCAAATCATCATCCTTATGATTACACATTGCTCACCGCAGAAATAAAAAGCAACACCAAATGCAAATTCAAATCCACATAAATTAACACATGAAATTATGCAAACAAAATGACACTGTTTACCCTTATGCATTCCCTTAGTGCCTGTCTTTCATGTGCCTTTACCTTTCCTAGTGCTCCTACTAGATGCTTCCCCACTGGCTGGAGCATGGGAGGTAGAAGGCTGCTGACATTTAATTGTGGAGACTGCAGATGGCCTTGGAGGATGACCTCAAGCCGCTCTGTGCCCAGAGGGCCCGGCTTCAGCTTGCACCATCTCATCTTGGGCTGCAGCAGTCTGGGTCGGCTGGCTGACCGGCAATAGCAAGGGCAGGGGTGGGAGCAAGAATGCTGTCATCCTGTGTTCCATCGAGCCGCTGCCCCTCTCCCAGGGCAGTGCCTTAGCAATTCTGGTGATCTGTTGGAGAACAGATTACTGGACTGCTATGATGCCCTGGCAGCCCCTTTCAACAGTGGCACCCAGAGCCACGATGGCAGCAGTCAGACCTTTAATGGAAGCTGTTAAATCGGTCATCAGATGCTGCATCATGGTGGGTTCCACAGGTATGCTGATGGAGGTGACTACCCGTTCCATGTTGGAAAGAATGGACTCCAAGTTCTGTGCAAAGCCCTGTGCCATGTTGGAGCTGGACTCCTCCATGTTCCTTGACATTGTGCGCAGGCTTTCTGGCAGGCTTTCCAGTGCACCAAGCATTTGGTTCTGTACGCCCATCGGCTGCCTTCTGTAGCCTGGCCCATCGAAGTCGCCATCTGAATCCTCTGCAGCAGAAGTGGTGTGCGACTTCGCCCTCTGAGCTGGCACCTGCAGTTTTCTCTTTCCCCTTTTTCCACCCTCCCCCCAACCTCTGGCTCCTGCGCACTTGTGCTCGTTGTCTCACCATGTGTGGATCCCTCCTCTATCCTAGCCTCTAAAGTATGCGCAGTGTTAGTCTCTGAGCTGGTGGCTGCGAGTGGAAGATTGAGTGACAGTGTCCCTTCTTCCTCTGCTTCCTCTGACTGGGAATGTTCCAGTTCTTGGCTACTTGAAATAACAAAGGGCAAGAGTTGGGTTGTGGTGCATGCTTTCTTGCTGGCGCAGCCATTCTTCATAGTATTACAGCACTAAATCACTTCACAAGTGACTCCCACCACTTCTTGCAGCCACAATGCACCTCCCCTTTAAAAAGTGCAGGCTGCCCTTAAGAAGTGCGAGCCACTCGCAATATTCAGGCCCCCTGATCGTGCAGCCAATCATTTAAAACAGCGGGCAGCATCAATGTAACATGCTGCTTGCATTGCAATGACGGGCGTGGGTTAAGTGCCCATTTTCAGGGGTTATCTAATTTAACCCCCAATACCTCTTTAATTTAATAATAAATTAAATGACATGTAGAACAATTCAGGTTTCTGGTTGTGAGTTGGTGTCTTTAAAATGGAAGGGAAGTCTAAGGGAGTACTTTTAAATCAAAGTACTTGCCATTTTATACAAAGAGATTTATCGAAATATAATTTGGCTTTTTTAAAAAGGTAAAAGTTCTTGCCTCTCTCCATGTTGGCTGCAGAATCTTGAGAATTCATGGTACTACTTGGATGCATCTGCTGTTTATAGTGCTATTTCTTGGGGTCCTGTGGTTGTGGGTGAACGCTCTCAACATCTAAAGTTGTGGTCCCATTGTTTTCTATGGGAGCAGCTCTGGGATGCAGAGACATTCACTATTAGCAACGTCATGAAGCAGTGTAGCAGGGAGGAAAGCTCAATTTCAGGTGCATCCGAGTAGGTAAGAAAATTGCTGTTTTTTTTTCAAAACCATTTTTGATGAGTCTATTTTTCCCAGTATAAAATGAGGAAGTACTTGGAATATAAAGTACTGATCACCCTCTTTTGACAACTGCTCCTTTTGGAAGAAAAAAGATATATTGAAAAAGGCACAGTGACAGCTGGGAAGATTTACTTGGACTAACCTCAATAGGAGGTATTGGACTGTTTGAAAATTTGTAAGGCTCTTCTTGTATGCGGGGCGAGTTCTAGAAGTGACTGTAGAGAAGACGCTCCTGCAGGAAAACTTGTGTTGCAATAAATAATCTTTTTTCCTTTCTCAAAGTGTTCTGCTTTTTTGTCTTGTTCAGATTCCTCCTGATGACGACTTCAGTATTCCAGAAGGAGAGGAAAATTTGGAGAATATGGTGAAAACAATAGAGGAACAGAATGAGGATTTAAAAGCTGCAGTAAGAATTTTTTTATTGATATCAGCATGAATTTGAGTATGTAGTTTAGTGCCGATAGAATGCTTGTTAAACAATGATTTGAGTCAACCACTAAGTATTTTGGTAGCTCCAGTGGTAACATTGAATTTGCGAGTGTTGGTTTTTACAGTTTTGTATTGGTGAATATTTACTAACTGAGGCAAGATTTCTTCAGTAACCAGCATATTTACTTACTGATAGATTAAGTTGAGAGATCTACTTATATATGTTAAATATGGCAGGAAAAATCGGAGAGCAAGTTATTATCTTAATGGCGAGAAACTGGAAAGTACTGCAGTACAAAGGGATCTGGGGGTCCTAGAGCAAGAAAATCAAAAAGTTAGTTTGCAGGTGCAGCAGGTGATCAAGAAGGCCAACGGAATGTTGGCTTTTATTGCTAGGGGGATAGAATATAAAAACAGGGAGGTATTGCTGCAGTTATATAAGGTATTGGTGAGACCGCACCTGGAATACTGCATACAGTTTTGGTGTCCATACTTAAGAAAAGACATACTTGCTCTCGAGGCAGTACAAAGAAGGTTCACTCGGTTAATCCCGGGGATGAGGGGGCGGACATATGAGGAGAGGTTGAGTAGATTGGGACTCTACTCATTGGATTCAGAAGAATGAGAGGCGATCTTATTGAAACATATAAGATTGTGAAGGGGCTTGATCGGGTGGATGCGGTAAGGATGTTCCCAAGGATGGGTGAAACCAGAACTAGGGGGCATAATCTTAGAATAAGGGGCTGCTCTTTCAAAACTGAGATGAGGAGAAACTTCTTCACTCAGAGGGTGGTAGGTCTGTGGAATTTGCTGCCCCAGGAAGCTGTGGAAGCTACATCATTAAATAAATTTAAAACAGAAATAGACAGTTTCCTGGAAGTAAAGGGAATTAGGGGTTATGGGGAGCGGGCAGGAAATTGGACATGAATTTAGATTTGAGGTTAGGATCAGATCAGCCATGATCTTATTGAATGGCGGAGCAGGCTCGAGGGGCCGATTGGCCTACTCCTGCTCCTATTTCTTATGTTCTTATGTAAAGTTAATGTGAACTGCAGTGAAAAGAGAGAGAAAGAACTTGCATTTATATAGCACCTTTCATGACCCCAGGACGTCCCAAAGCGCTTTACACTCAATCAAGAACTTTTGAACTGTAGTCACCGTCAACTGTAGAAAATGTGGCAGCCAATTTGCACGCAGTTAAGGTCCCACAAACAGCAATTTAATAAATGACCAGATCATCTGTTTTAGGTGTTGGATGAGGGATAAATATTGACCAAGACACCAATAGAACGCCCCTGCTCTTCTTCGAATAATGCCATGGGACCTTTTGCCCTATCTGATAGGGTAGATAGGGCCTCAGTTTAACATCTCATCCGAGACTGCACTTCCGACAGTGCAGCACTCCCTCAATACTGCATTGGAGTGACAGCCTGGATGATGTGCTTAAATCTCTGGAGTGGGGCTTAAACCCACAACTATCTGACTCTGCGGCGAGAGTCCTACCGCTGAGCCAAGGCTGGTCCTTAGTTCCAGCCTTTCAAGAGCCATTTGTGTTTCATTCATTCGGGTGTCACCTGTTTTATGCAAGCTAGGCCCTCACTGATGTTCAGCGAGAACTTTAGGATATACTTGCTTTAGAGGCGGTGCAACGAAGGTTCACTAGATTGATTCCTATGAGGAGAGATTGAGAAGAATGGGCCTATACTCTCTGGAGTTTAGAAGAATGTGAGGTGATCTCATTGAAATGTATAAAATTCTTAGAGGGCTTAACAGGGTAGATGTGGAGAGGATGTTTCCCCTGGCTGGAGAGCCTAGAACTAGGGGCATAGTCTTAGGATGGACGATTTAGGACTGAAATTAGGAGAAATTTCTTCACTGAGGGTTGTGAATCTTTGGAATTCTCTACCCCAGAGGGCTGTGGATGCTGAGTCGTTGAGTATATTTAAGGCTGAGATGGATAGATTTTTGGACTGTATGGGAATCGAGAGATAAGGGGATCAGGTGGGAAAATGAAGTTGAAGATCAGCCATGATCTTATTAAATGGCAGAGCAGGCACGAAGGACCGTATATGGCCTATTCCTACTCCTATTTCTTGTGTTTAGTTCTTCACAAGTTAATGTACCTGCCTTTTGAACCTCTTAAAACCTGTGAGCCTAAGCTGCTTACACAGAATTGCACTCCAGTTAACATTAATTTCAGCTTGCATAGATAATGAATTGAAATCTCTTATTGTAGATCAGCTATATTTGACTTGGAATTTTGACTGGTCCTTAGTGCTCACATTTTTATCCAAAGTCATTTCAGTTTAATTTGGCTTAGGAGGTTGTTGCCCTTTTTTAAAATCTACTGTCACACAAGTCAGAACGAGAACATTGTTTCCATTATGTAAATGATTGCAGAGCACTAAGTTATCATGTTTCTCCCACGGAGCAATGTTAGAAGTCTCCATAGTTATTGATTTCTTATGGTGTAAAAACCTAAGGCAAATAAGTGACCAAGCGCTTCACTTTTTCTATAGTTTCTTCCAAGGCTTTAGTTGCAGTATTTCCCAGGATTGTAAGGGGTGATTCTTGAACGTTTACTAAGTGCTACTGTTTAGATTTAACTGCAGCATACAATGCTATCGGCAGGTTGTGCCTGCTAATAGCTGTTGTAGCTTCTATGCAAGCATCACCCACATCCTGAATGATGTTACTTGGCTATACTCCTGTGGTGCATGAAGAAGGTGAATAAACCAGGAAGGTGGATTGCCTGCTTTGTAGGGTGCTATTTATTCTTTTGATAAGCACCTTACAGACACTATGATCTTGTACGTCGATCCTTGTGGACCATGCTGGAATAGAGTTTTTTTTTATTAGTGGGGGTTAGAGTCAATTTCAGTTTAGCTTCAGGTAAAAATCAGCATCAACAGAGTTTACAAATCCATCCTGACAAATAGGCAAGGCACAATGCTTAATCTGGCCTTCCTCAACCAAGAAGCAATCCAACTTTCTAAAATGGATGGATTCACTTTGGGGAGTGTGTGTCTGTCAAAAGAGAAGAGCAGGACATGACAGCTGAGGGTGGCGGGGGCGAAGGAGAAATCGACTATCTCCTTCCAACTCTGCTGTTCGGAGGAGATAGTTAATGACTCCGAATCATGGCATCCTTCAGTATGCAGCAGAATTATGAAAATGTGGACTGGTAGCACGTCTCGTAGGATAGAAAAGGTCAGTCAGGTGACTCATTCCAGACTAAAGTGGCGTCTTCAATGGAAGGAATAATAGTTTATCAAAAGTGATAAGATAAAGATTCTAGTAATGGATTTGACGCATTTAGCAATGGAAGACAAGTAGGGCGAGATATGCTGCCAATGTGTAATAGGCTGCTGACTCTTCTGTAGCGCCTGCAGCATAAATTGAAGGCCAATGGATTCTAGTGGTGTAATTAATCTGGGGTACCTTGTGACAGACCAAGCTGAAAGGCCAAGGCCAATTGTGTACATGTGTATTACATACATTCCTTCCTTCCTTCCGTATGAGGGGAGCTAGAAGAGTATTTTTTAAATTTGTTCAAGGGATGTGGGCATCGCTGGCAGGGCCAGCATTTATTGCCCATCCCTAATTGCCCTTGAGAAGGTGGTGGTGAGCCACCGCCTTGAACCGCTGCAGTCCGTGTGGTGAAGATTCTCCCACAGTGCTGTTGGGAAGGGAGTTCCAGGATTTTGACCCAGCAACGATGAAGGAACGGCGATATATTTCCAAGTCGGGATGGTGTGTCAGGTAGTGTTTTTCCCATGTGCCTGCTGCCCTTGTCCTTCTAGGTGGTAGAGGTCGCGGGTTTGGGAGGTGCTGTCGAAGAAGCCTTGGCGAGTTGCTGCATTGCATCCTGTGGATGGTACACACTGCAGCCACAATGCGCCGGTGGTGAAGGGAGTGAATGTTTAGGGTGGTGGATGGGGCCAATCAAGCGGGCTGCTTTGTCCTGGATGGTGTCGAGCTTCTTGAGTGTTGTTGGAGCTGCACTCATCCAGGCAAGTGGAGACTTGTGCTTTGTAGGTGGTGGAAAGGCTTTGGGGAATCAGGAGGTGAGTCACTTGTCGTAGAATACCCAGCCTCTGACCTGCTCTTGTAGCCACAGTATTTATGTGGCTGGTGCAGTTAAGTTTCTGGTCAATGGTGACCCCCAGATGTTGGTGGTGGGGGATTTGTCAATGCTAATGCCGTTGAATGTCAAGGGGAGGTGGTTAGACACTCTTTTTTGATGGAGATGGTCATTGCCTGGCACTTAAGTGGCAGGTAACATGCGCGCCAGACATGAGCCCAAGCCTGGATATTGTCCAGGTTTTGCTGCATACGGGCACAGACTGCTTCATTATCTGAGGGGTTGTGAATGTCTAAGCCAATGACAGGAAATTCATCAATTGTTCAAAAAAAATACAGAAGTCCAAAACCAACAGAATGGCGGTGTCTAAAACCATACTGGTGAATATGGGTTAGGCCGGAATTTTCGAAGTGATGAATAATTTGAGAGTTTACAACAACCTGACTTTACTTTCTAAAGTATTTACAGCACAAAAACAGATCATTCGGCCTAACCGATCTATGTCTGTGTTTATACTCCACATGAGCCTGCTCCCACCTTACTTCACCTAACCCTATCAGCATATCCTTCTATTCCTTTTTCCCTTATGTACTTATCTAGCTTCCCCTTATATGCACCAATGCTATTCGCCTCAGCTACTCCATGTGGTAGCAAGTTTCACATTCTAACCACTCTCTGGGTAAAGAAGTTTCTCCTGAATTTGTTATTGGATTTATTGGTGAGTATCTTATATTTATGGCCCCTAGTTTTGGATTCTCCCCACTAGAAATGCTATGTCTACCCTATTGAATGTAAACAATTTTACACCACCAAGTTATAGTCCAGCAATTTTATTTTAAATTCACAAGCTTTCGGAGGCTACCTCCTTCGTCAGGTGAACGATGTGAAATCGTTCACCTGACGAAGGAGGTAGCCTCCGAAAGCTTGTGAATTTAAAATAAAATTGCTGGACTATAACTTGGTGTTGTAAAATTGTTTACAATTGTCAACCCCAGTCCATCACCGGCATCTCCACATCATGACTACTATTGAATGTAAGGAGTCTTACAACACCAGGTTATAGTCCAACAGCTTTATTTGAAATCACAAACTTTCGGAGCTTTCCTCCTTCGTCAGGTGAGTGTAGGATTCCATAAAGGTACAGCATATATAGTCAGAGAACAATGCCTGGTGATTACAGATAATCTTTCCAACTGCCCGTTATCACACCTTGGCAGAGATATAATCAAAGCAATATAATCATCACACGAGAGGACTCCACCCACCAGGTACATGGTTCATACTCCTGCGACTCGCCCAACGTTGTCTACCTCATACGTTGCAGGAAAGGATGCCCCGGAGCATGGTACATCGGCGAGGCCATGCAGACACTGCAACAACGGATGAACGGACATCACGCAACAATCGCCAGACAGGAGGGTTCCCTCCCAGTCGGGGAACACTTCAACAGTCAAGGACATTCAGCCATCGATCTTCGGGTAAGCGTTCTCCAAGGCGGCCTTCAAGACACACGACAACACAAAATCGTCGAGCAGAAATTGATAGCCAAGTTCCGCACCCATGAGGACGGCCTCAACTGGGATCTTGGGTTCATGTCACGCTACATGTAACCCCACCAGTGAAAAAAAGTTATCTGTTTTTAATACAACTGGTCATTCTCTCTCTTTCTCTGCCTTTCGGGTCTCTCTCTCTCTCTCTCTCTCTCTCTCTCTGTCTTTGTGTTCTGACCGTTTGTGTATTCAGTAGTCTTGTATGTAATGTTTCTCTGTCTGAACACCATTCCACTCCTTTGATTGCTTCGATTATATCTCTGCCGAGGTGTGATAACGGGCAGTTGGAAAGATTATCTGTAATCACCAGGCATTGTTCTCTGACTATATATGCTGTACCTTTGTGGAATCCAACACTCACCTGACGAAGGTGGAAAGCTCCGAAAGCTTGTGATTTCAAATAAAGCTGTTGGACTATAACCTGGTGTTGTAAGACTCCTTACATTTGTCCACCCCAGTCCATCACCGGCATCTCCACATCATACCCTATTGAACCCCTTCATAATTTTAAAGACCTCGAACAGGTCACATCTCGGCCTTCTCTTTTCTAGAGAAAAGACCCCCGGCTTGTTCAGTCGTTCCAGGTAGTTATAACCACTCAGTTCTAGTATCATCCTTGTACATCTTTTTTGCACCTTCTCCAGTGCCTCTATAACCTTTTTATAATATGGAGACTATGGCCTGGATTTACACTCCAAGCCGGGGAGGGGAGTGGGGGGGGTTGGGGTTTGACGTAAGGGCATCTTTAAAATTTTTTTCTGCAGGATTCCCACGCGACAGCCAGCCAGATTGATAGGCTGGCTGCCTGTTGGGCGGGAAAGCAGCCGGGGAGCAAATGCCAGCAGGTAAGTCTGACATCGGGGGCTTGGGGCTGGACATCGAGGAGGGGGGCTGGTCATTGGGGGTCGGTGGTCATCCGGGGGTGAGGGGGGGAGGTGGTTAGATCAGGGGGGTTGGATAATTTGGGGGGAGGTCAGCCGATCCGGGGGGGTGGAGTTCGGATCACAGCAGGTTAGTTTTTTGGGCTTGAAGGGAACACTGGCCCACAAGCTGTGCAAGGCACTCACCTGTTGATCTGGACCTTCTCGCCTCCCCTTACGAGGCGTGAATCAGAAGGCCCGGGAATCATGGAATCAGAGAAATTTACAGCACAGAAGGAGGCCATTCAGCCCATCGTGTCTGTGCCGGCCGAGAAAGAGCTATCCAGCGTAATCCCAGTTTTAGCTCTTGGTCCGTAGCCTTGTAGGTTATGGCACTTCAAGTGCATATCAAAGTACTTTTTAAATGCAATGAGGATTTCTGCCTCTACCATCCTTTCAGGCAGTGAGTTCCAGACCCCCACCACCCTCTGGGTGAAAAAAATTCTCCTCAACTCCCCTCTAATCTTTCTACCAATTACTTTAAATCAATGCCCCCTGGTTATTGACCTTTCTCCAAGGGAAATAGGTCCTTCCTATCTACTCTATCTGGGCCCCTCATAATTTTATACACCTCAATTACATCTCCCCTCAGCCTCCTCTGTTCCAAAGAAAGCAGCTCCAGCCTATCCAATACTTCCTCATAGCTAAAATTCTTCAGTCCTGGCAACACCCTCGTAAATCTCCTCTGTACCCTCTCTAATGCAATCACATCACTCCTGTAATGTGGTGACCAGAACTGTACGCAATAACCTAGCTGTGGCCTAACTAATGTTTTATATAGTTCTAGCATAACATTCCTGCTCTTTATTTTATGCCTTGGCTAATGAAAGAAAGTATTCCGTATGCCTTCTTAACCAACTTATTTACCTGTCCTGCTACCTTCAGGGATCTGTGGACATGTACCCCCAAGGTCCCTCTGATCCTCTACACCTCTCAGTATCCACCCACTTATTGTGTATTCCCTTGCCTTGTTTGCCCTCCCCAAATGCATCACCTCATACTTCTCCGGATTGAATTCCATTTGCCACTTTTCTGCCCACCTGACCAGTCCATTGATATCTTTCTGCAGTCTACAGCTTTCCTCCTCTCTATCAACCACACGGCCGATTTTAGTATCAACTGCAAACTTCTTAATCATGCCCCCTATATTTAAGTCTAAATCATTGATTGATATATATATACCACAAAAAACAAGGGACCTAGTACTGATCCCGGCCCCCAGGAGTTAAAAAATAAAAAAAGCTATTAAAATGGAGGCTGCAGCCTCCTTTAAAAGATTTTACTGACCAACCCGCCTCCAGAGAGCTGGTTGGTTGCCTGCACCACCTTCCCCCCCCCCCCCCCCCCTGATCCGCCTCCGTTATTACTGGAAGTAGGCGGGTTGGGGTTGGGTTTTACATTTTTACAAATTTTACCTTCCCACCTGGCCCCAACCCACCTGTCCTTGGAGATTAAAATTACCTTCCAGAACTGAGCATGGTACTCCAAGTGTGGTCTAACCAAGGTTCTATATAAGTTTAACATAACTTCTCTCCTTTTGAATTCTATTCCTCTAGAAATGAACCCCAGTGCTTTGTTTGCATTTTTTATGGCTTTGTTAACCTGCGTTACTACTTTTAATGATTTGTGAATCTATACCCCTAGATCCCTTTGCACTTCTACCCCATTTAGACTCTTGTGTTCCAAGCAGTAGTTGGCCTCTTTATTCCTCCTACCAAAATACACCACCATGCACTTATCTATCTTGAAATTCATTTGCCATTTACACGTCCATTCTGCAAGTTTGTTAACACGTTTTATTTTGTCGCAGTCTTCCTCAGTATTAACTATACCCCCATTTGGTGTCATCTGCAAATTTTGATATTGTACTTCCGATTCCTGAGTCCAAATCGTTTATGTAAATGCTGAACAGCAGTGGTCCCAGAACTAATCCTTGTGGAACACCACTTTCCATCTTCCAGAATAACTACCTTTAGTGTGTATATTAAAAAAAACACACACAACATGTGATTAGGTTTTAGGTTATGGTTCAGAATTAAGTTAATAATTTAGCTTATGGTTTTTAAGAACAAAAATAAGTTCTTCGTGTTGAAATCTAATTCTGATATGAATATTTTTTCTTTTTTTCCAGACCCAAGTGGGTGATTTGATTTCAGAGCACCCTGTGTCACAAAGACCTGAAGTAGTTGATGATTTTCTAAGAAATTTTCTTATCAAGATGGGAATGATGAAAACTCTTGACTGTTTTCAAACTGAATGGTAAACATGTGTTTATCATGCTTGTGCAGAATCTGTACACTGTTAACTTTGAGCTGCTTTCTTCCCATTACTTCATGTCCCTGTTAAAATTACACATGTAATCTACATAAATCTCAATTACAGGCTAATTTTTAAGTTGGATGCAGTAGAGATTTCTCCTTGCAGTCTATCCAGATTTATATTTGGCTTTTAAAATAGCTAAAATGAAAATAATGCAGTGTTACAATTCACCTATGTTGGAGACATAATTGAATTTTATCATAATTCACTACATAGTTTTCTGTAGTTTTGCAGATTTGCCTAATCATCTATTTCATAATGTATACTTCAATTCTGTAAACTTCTTTAAACATGTGATTATATTAATATCCTTCAGGTCTAATTTCATTAGATGTGAAAACTACCTTTCTTCCATATCATTCTTGTGGAGACAGAGGGCATGACTGAGTACTGAATGAGTATTTTGCATCTGTCTTGAAAGAAGAGGATGCTGCCAGTGTTACAGTAAAGGAGGAGGTAGTGGAGAAATTGGATAGGATAAAAATAGATAGAGGAGTTTCTTAGAAGGTTGGCAGTGCTCAAAGTAGAAAAGTCACCCGGCCCAGATGTTATGCATCCTAGGTTACTGAGGGAAGTAAGGGCGGAAATAGTGCAGGCTCTGGCCACAATCTTCCAATCCTCCTTCGATATGGGAGTGGTGCCTGAGGACTGGAGGGTTACAAATGTTACACCCCTGTTCAAAAAAAGGGGAGAGGGATAAACCAGGTAACTACAGGCCAGTCAGCCTAACGACAGTGCTGAGGAAACTTTTAGAAATAATAATCTGAGACAAAATGAATTGTCACTTTTTTTTTTATTCGTTCACGGGATGTGGGCGTCGCTGGCAAGGCCGGCATTTATTGCCCATCCCTAATTGCCCTCGAGAAGGTGGTGGTGAGCCGCCTTCTTGAACCGCTGCAGTCCGTGTGGTGACGGTTCTCCCACAGTGCTGTTAGGAAGGGAGTTCCAGGATTTTGACCCAGCGACAATGAAGGAACGGCGATATATTTCCAAGTCGGGATGGTGTGTGACTTGGAGGGGAACGTGCAGGTGGTGTTGTTCCCATGCGCCTGCTGCCCTTGTCCTTCTAGGTGGTAGAGGTCGCGGGTTTGGGAGGTGCTGTCGAAGAAGCCTTGGCGAGTTGCTGCAGTGCATCCTGTGGATGGTGCACACTGCAGCCACAGTGCGCCGGTGGTGAAGGGAGTGAATGTTTAGGGTGGTGGATGGGGTGCCAATCAAGCGGGCTGCTTTATCTTGGATGGTGTCGAGCTTCTTGAGTGTTGTTGGAGCTGCACTCATCCAGGCAAGTGGAGAGTATTCCATCACACTCCTGACTTGTGCCTTGTAGATGGTGGAAAGGCTTTGGGGAGTCAGGAGGTGAGTCACTCGCCGCAGAATACCCAGCCTCTGACCTGCTCTCGTAGCCACAGTATTTATATGGCTGGTCCAGTTAAGTTTCTGGTCAATGGTGACCCCCAGGATGTTGATGGTGGGGGATTCGGCGATGGTAATGCCGTTGAATGTCAAGGGGAGGTGGTTAGACTCTCTCTTGTTGGAGATGGTCATTGCCTGGCACTTATCTGGCGCGAATGTTACTTGCCACTTATGAGCCCAAGCCTGGATGTTGTCCAGGTCTTGCTGCATGCAGGCTCGGATTGCTTCATTATCTGAGGGGTTGCGAATGGAACTGAACACTGTGCAGTCATCAGCGAACATCCCCATTTCTGACCTTATGATGGAGGGAAGGTCATTGATGAAGCAGCTGAAGATGGTTGGGCCTAGGACACTGCCCTGAGGAACTCCTGCAGCAATGCCCTGGGGCTGAGATGATTGGCCTCCAACAACCACTACCATCTTCCTTTGTGCTAGGTATGACTCCAGCCACTGGAGAGTTTTCCCCCTGATTCCCATTGACTTCAGTTTTACTAGGGCTCCTTGGTGCCACACTCAGTCAAATGCTGCCTTGATGTCAAGGGCAGTCACTCTCACCTCACCTCTGGAATTCAGCTCTTTTGTCCATGTTTGGACCAAGGCTGTAATGAGGTCTGGAGCCGAGTGGTCCTGGCGGAACCCAAACTGAGCATCGGTGAGCAGGTTATTGGTGAGTAAGTGCCGCTTGATAGCACTGTCGACGACACCTTCCATCACTTTACTGATGATTGAGAGTAGACTGATGGGGCGGTAATTGGCCGGATTGGATTTGTCCTGCTTTTTGTGGACAGGACATACCTGGGCAATTTTCCACATTGTTGAGTGGATGCCAGTGTTGTAGCTGTACTGGAACAGCTTGGCTAGAGGCGCAGCTAGTTCTGGAGCACAGGTCTTCAGCACTACAGCTGGGATGTTGTCGGGGCCCATAGCCTTTGCTGTATCCAGTGCACTCGGCCGTTTCTTGATATCACGTGGAGTGAATCGAATTGGCCGAAGACTGGCTTCCGTGATGGTGGGGATATCGGGAGGAGGCTGAGATGGATTATCCACTCGGCACTTCTGGCTGAAGATGGTTGCAAACGCTTCAGCCTTGTCTTTTGCACTCACGTGCTGGACTCCGCCATCATTGAGAATGGGGATGTTTGCAGAGCCTCCTCCTCCCGTTAGTTGTTTAATTGTCCACCACCATTCACGACTGGATGTGGCAGGACTGCAGAGCTTTGATCTGATCCGTTGGTTGTGGAATCGCTTAGCTCTGTCTATAGCATGTTGCTTCCGCTGTTTAGCATGCATGTAGTCCTGAGTTGTAGCTTCACCAGGTTGGCACCTCATTTTTCGGTACGCTTGGTGCTGCTCCTGGCATGCTCTTCTACACTCCTCATTGAACCAGGGTTGATCCCCTGGCTTGTTGGTAATGGTAGAGTGAGGAATATGCCAGGCCATGAGGTTACAGATTGTGCTGGAATACAATTCTGCTGCTGCTGATGGCCCACAGCGCCTCATGGATGCACAGTTTTGAGCTGCTAGATCTGTTCTGAATCTATCCCATTTAGCACGGTGGTAGTGCCACACAACACGTTGGATGGTGTCCTCAGTGCGAAGACGGGATTTCATCTCCACGAGGACTGTGCGGTGGTCACTCCTACCAATACTGTCATGGACAGATGCATTTGCGACAGGTAGATTGGTGAGGACGAGGTCAAGTAAGTTTTTCCCTCGTGTTGGTTCGCTCACCACCTGCCGCAGGCCCAGTCTAGCAGCTATGTCCTTCAGGACTCGGCCAGCTCGGTCAGTAGTGGTGCTACCGAGCCACTCTTGGTGATGGACATTGAAGTCCCCCACCCAGAGTACATTTTGTGCCCTTGCTACCCTCAGTGCTTCCTCCAAGTGGTGTTCAACATGGAGGAGGACTGATTCATCAGCTGAGGGAGAACGGTAGGTGGTAATCAGCAGGAGGTTTCCTTGCCCATGTTTGACCTGATGCCATGAGATTTCATGGGGTCCAGAGTCAATGTTGAGGACTCCCAGGGCCACTCCCTCCTGACTGTATATCACTGTACCACCACCTCTGGTGGGTCTGCCCTGCCGGTGGGACAAGACATACCCAGGGATGGTGATGGAAGAGTCTGGGACGTTGGCTGAAAGATATGATTCTGTGAGTATGGCTATGTCAGGCTGTTGCTTGACTAGTCTGTGGGACAGCTCTCCCAATTTTGGCACAAGTCCCCAGATGTTAGTAAGGAGGACCTTGCAGGGTCGACTGGGCTTGGTGTTTTGCCGTTGTCGTGTCCGGTGCCTAGTGGTCCGATTCCGGGTGGTCCGTCCGGTTTTATTCTTATTATGACTTTTCGTAGCGAGATTTTACAACTGAGTGGCTTGCTCGGCCATTTCAGAGGGCAATTAAGAATCAACCACATTGCTGTGGGTCTGGAGTCACATATAGGCCAGACCGGGTAAGGGCGGCAGGCTTCCTTCCCTAAAGGACATTAGTGAACCAGATGGGTTTTTACGACAATCCGGTAGTTTCATGGCCATCATTACTGATACTAGTATTTTAATTCCAGATTTTATTTTAATTAACTGAATTTAATTAATTAATTGAATTTAAATTCGCCAGCTGCCGTGGCGGGATTTGAACTCATGACTCTGGATTTTAGTCCAGGCCTCTGGATTACTAGTCCAGTAACATAACCACTATGCTACCGTACTTGGGTTGATCAATAACAGCCAGCAAGGATTTGTTAAAGGCAGATCGTGTTTGACTAACTGGATTGAGTTCTTTGAAGTAACAGAAAGGGTTGATGAGAGTAGTGCGGTTAATGTTGTGTATATGGACTTTCAAAAGGCATTTGATAAAGTACCAAATAATAGACTTGTTAGCAAAATTGAAGCCCAAATGATTAAAGGGGCAGTGGCAGCGTGGATACAAAATTAGCTAAGGGACAGAAAGCAGAGAGTAGTGGTCAACGGTTGCTTTTCACACTGGAGGGATGTTTGCAGTGGTGTCCCCCAGGAATCGGTGTTAGGACTACTGCATTTTTTTGATATATATATATATATATATATTAATGACCTGGACTAAGGTATACAGGGCATAAATTCAAAGTCTACAGATGACACGAAACTTGGAAATGTAGTGAACAGTGAGGAGGATAGTAACAGACTTCAGGAGTAGGAGTAGGCCATAAGGCCCCTCGAGCCTGCTCTACCATTCAATAAGATCATGCCTGATCTTCTACCTCAACTCCACTTTCCTGTCCCATCCCCATATCCCTTGATTCCCTTGATGTCCAAAAATCTGTTGATCTCAGTGCTGAATATACTCAACGACCGAGCATTCACAGCCTTCTGGAGTAGAGAATTCCAAAGATTCACAACCCTCCTAAGTGAAGAAATATTTCCTCATCTCAGTCCTAAATGGCCAACCCCTTATCTTGAGACTATGACCCCTAGTTCTGCACTCTCCAGCCAGGCTTATAAACTCCAGAGAATATAGGCCCATTGTACTCAATCTCCTCAGGACAACCCTCTCATCCCAGGAATCAAACCTTTATTGCACCCCCTCTAAGGCAAGTATATCCTTCCTCAGGTAAGGAGTCCAAAACTGTACAAAAAGGTGAGAGACTAAGAAATATTGGTAGTCAGAGGGATTTGGGTGTCTTTGTACATGAATCACACAAAGTTAACATGCAGGTACAGTAACAATTAGGAAGGCAAATGGTATGTTAGCCTTTATTGCAAGGGGGTTGGAATATAAGGGTCTTGCTGCAATTATATAGGGCTCCGGTGAGACCACACTTGGAGAACTGTGTAAAGCTGAGGCCCAAGCACTGATCCTTGCAGCACCCCACTTGTTACAACCTGCCAACCCAAAAATGACTCGTTTATTCCTATTCTGTTTTCTGTCCGTTAACCAATCCTCAATCCATGCTAATATATTACCCTCAATCCCACAAGCCCTAATCTTATGCAACAACCTCTTGTGTGTTACCTTATCGAATGCCTTTTGAAAATCCAAATATATTACATCCACTGGTTTCCCCTATATCATAAAACCATGTTGACTCTGCCTAATCATATTATGATTTTCTTAGTACCCTGTTACTACGTCCTTAATAATAGATTGTAGCATTTTCCCTACTACTGATGTCAGGCTAACTGGCCTATAATTCCCTGTTTTCTCTTTCCCTCTCTTGAATAGCGGGGTTACGTTCGCTACCTTCCCATCCACGGAGGCCGTTCTAGAATCCAGGGAATTCTGGAAGATCAAAACCAATGCATCCACTATCTCTACAGCCCTTTTAAAACCCTAGGATGTAGGCCATCAAGTCCAGGGGATTTGTTGGCTTTTCGTCCCATTAATTTCTCCAGTACTTTTTTTTAACTAATATTAATTATTTTAAGTTCCTCATTCTCATTAGTCCCTTGGTTCCCCATTATTTCTGGTATGTTTTTTGTGTTGTCTACTGTGAAGACAGATACAAAATATTTGTTTAATGTCTCTGCCATTTCCTTATTCCCCATTATAATTTCTCCTGTCTCTGCCTCTAAGGGACCCATGTTTACTTTTGCGAATCTCTTCCTTTTTACATACTTGCAGAAGTTCTCACAATCTGCTTATAAACTTCTTTCTAGTTTACTCTCATATTCAATTTTCTCCCTCTATCAATTTCTTGGTCATCCTTTGCTGATTTCTAAAACACTTCCAATCCTCAGGCTGACTACTCTTCTTTTAATCTAATACTATCCTTAACTTCTTTAGTTAGCCACGGTTGGATCACTTTTCTTGGGGAGTTCTCATTCCTCAAGGGAATGAACATTCGTCGAGAATGATGAATTATTTTAAAAAATATTCGCCATTGCTAAAGGGGTCAAGGGATATGGGGAAAAAGCGGGAACAGGGTACTGAGTTAGACGATTAGCCATGATCATTTTGAATGGCCTACTCTTGCTCCTATTTTCTATGTTTCTATGCTTATCTACTGTCATATCTTTTAATCTAATTTCGCAATCTACTTTAGCCAACTCGCCCCTCATGCCTATGTAATTAGCTTTGTTAAAATTTAAGACCCTAGTTTCGGACTTAACTACATCACTCTCAAACTCTGTGAAATTCTATCATATTATGATCACTCTGCCTCAGAAGGTCCTTAACAATATTAATTTAAACCTGTCTCATTACACAATACTAGATCTAAAATAGCCTCTTCCCTAGTTGGTTCCTCAACATATTGGCCCCGATTGTCAAAGGAAATTTTGGGGACGGGGACGGGGGGGTGGCTGCGAAAATCGGGGAAATCCCGAGTGGGGGAGGAAGCCAGCCCCAACCCGCCGACTTCCGGGTTTCCCACAGACGTGTTTTTGTTCACGCGCGCTACCCGAATGTTAAAGCGGTGGGATGATGGTTAAGGAACCAAATGTACCTCTTTGAGGTACTGAAGGTACTTTATTTCTGACATTGGAGACAGTTAAAACAATTTAAAACTTATCTGGGCAGCTTTCCCACGGCTTCCGATTCATGCCTGGTGAAATCAGTTGTTAAGGGATCAGGCAAAAATAATCAAAATAAATTAAATAAAAAACCATTGCAAAAGTTTTTTAAAAAACCAAAAACAACCTTTCCACCTTTGTTCGCTGTCCCCCTCTCTGATATCTTCCCCCCCCCCCCCCCCCCCCCCGGATGTCCCTCTCTGCCCCCTCTTTCCCACCCCCCCACCCCGATCTCCCCCCTTCTCTCCCCCGTTGCAGCTCCTGTCGGCAGTCAGCCTGTCAATCAGGCTGGCTGCCAGGTGCAAAACCCAGAATCAGCTTTAATCACCATCAATTACATCGTGATCATGTCTGAAAAGGTGAGTTTTTAAAAAAAATTCGGGTTTGCCATGTGCAACTTTACCGCCCCCCCCCCACCCCCACTACCATTTCAAAATTGAGCCCATTGCTCTAGAAAACTGTCTTGGCTGCATTCCACAAACTCGTCTTCCATACTACTTTTGCCAATTTGGTTTGCCCAATCTATAAGAAATGGGCAGACACATGGCAGATGAAATTTAACACAGAAGTATGAAGTGATGCATTTTGGAATGAAGAATTAGGAGAGGCAATGTAAACTAAATGGTACAATTTTAAAGGGGGTGCAGGAACCGAGACCTGAAGTTTGGGTACAGAAATCTTTCAAGGTGGCAGGACAAGCTGATAAGGCTGGTAAAAAATCATATGGGATCCTTGGCTTTATAAATAAAGGCAGGAAGTACAAAAGCAAGAAAGTTATGCTAAACCTTTATAAATTATTGGTTAGGCCCCAGCTGGAGTATTGTGTCCAATTCTGGATACCGCACTTTGGGAAGGATGTCAAGGCCTTGGAGGGGGTGCAGAGGAGATTTACTAGAATGGTACCAGGGATGAGGGTCTTCAGTTATGTGGAGAGACTAGATAAGCTGGGATTGTTCTTCTTAGAGCATAGAAGGTTAAGTGGAGATTTAAAGAGGTGTTCAAAATCATGAGGGGTTTTGATAGAGTAAATAAGGAGAAACTGTTTCCGCTGGCAGAAGGTTCGGTAATCAGAGGACACACATTTAAGGTAATTGGCAAAGGAGCTAGATGTGAGATCAGGGGAAATTCTTTTATGCAGTGAGTTATTATGATCTGGAATGCACTGCCTGAAAGGGTAATGGAAACAAATTCTACAGCAACTTTCAAAAGGGAATTGGATAAATAATTGCAGGCTTATGGGGAAAGAGCAGGGGAGTGGGACTAATTGAATAGCTCTTTCAAAGAGCCGGCACAGGCACAATGGGCTAAATGACGACCTCCTGTGTTGTAAGATTCAATGATTTTTGTCATATCTATTCAAATTGAATGGGGACTGCTAATGACAGTGAATGCTCACCTATGAAATAACACAGCTTTTTATTCATTCAGTCTCTATACACAAATGGGAAAATTGATGCCATCCCATGGGGAAATCACTTTGCATACTATGGCCCTGAAGTTTTCGGGGAGGCGGGGAGGGAGCATGATACCGCTGGGGAGGTGGATCTTAACAACAGCCTCATTAGCATAATGTAGGGCTGCCTCCCACGCAGCAGTCAGCCAAATTGACAGCACGGCGGGCGGGAGGAGACACTAGCGGAAGGAGGCCATAGCCAGGAACCCTTGGATGGTCCCCGGCACTGCGAAGGGAGCATTGGCTCCGGTCTGCGATTGGGAGGGCTTTGGTGGGGGCGGAAGGCCGGCGATTGGGAGGGCTTTGGGGGGTGGGGGCGGAAGGCCGGCGATTGGGAGGGCTTTGGGGAGTGGGGGCGGAAGGCCGGGGGGTGGGGGCGGAAGGCCGGTGATTGGGAGGGCTTTGGGGGGTGGGGGCGGAAGGCCGGCGATTGGGAGGGCTTTGGGGGGTGGGGGCGGAAGGCCGGCGATTGGGAGGGCTTTGGGGGGTGGGGGCGGAAGGCCGGCAATTGGGGGGTGGGGGCGGAAGGCCGGCGATTGGGGGAGCTTTGGGGGGTGGGGGCGGAAGGCCGGCGATTGGGGGGGGGGGGGAGGCTGGCGATTGGGGGGTGGGGGCGGAAGGCCGGCGATTGGGGGGTGGGGGCGGAAGGCCGGCGATTGTGGGGGGAGGCCGGCGATTGGGGGAGGGTTGTAGGGAGGCTGCCGATCATGAGGGCTGGGGGGAGATTTGAGATCGGGAGGGCTGGGGGAGGCCGGAGGCTTCCTTGAGGGGCCTTGGGGGATCACTCCTGCTCCCCCTGGTCAACAAGGAGTGCTAAAACAGCCACACTTTGGGGAGCCGACTGCTCCCACCTCGAATCAGCTGCCGGGCATCCCACAGGTTGGGCCTCCCCCTCACTTGCTGTTAAGTTTAAGTTGTGCCACCAATGATGTCATCAGGTCGCCACTTTGGTATGTTAATCAGGCCCCTGCCTGCCTGCCTTTTGCTGGATCCTCGTCCATGGCTTGATTTCTGTACTTTAAAAATTAAAGGCGCGAGAATGGAGTCGAGTTGGGGCCAGGTTACCTGATCCTGATATTTTAACCCCTTTTCTGCCCATCGGGGCTGGAGGGGTCGGGTGGGGTGAAATCTAGGTCTATCACTTTAAGGAATTTACATAATAAATGGTTAAATAATTTTTCCAATTCTGCTGTGCAAGAGCCTGATTTTGAGGCTATCTTTCACTTTTTCTCTTTTCATTGACAGTAGATCTCAGTCTCTTGTGCACAACAAAGAAAATTTGCTTATGATTTTCAAGCTTTTGTTTGTTACTTAGTAGCTTTGGCTTGTTGATGTGTGAAGGGGACATTTCAGTGACAGTTTTTTTTAAGAGTTGTACCTGTAGCTCGCAAACTTTCTATCAATAGGATCTTGGATCAGGGGCTACACAACCTCTCTCAATTGCATTGACCTAAGATTGCATGGACCTCAGATCACCTTGACCCTGTGCGTCTGGCCAGTGACAGGGCCTGGATTCCAAATTTTTGTTAAATACTATGGATTATCCCTAGTGATGGGCACACGAGACCTGTGTTTTTTGCCTTTCATGATTGCATGATATTTCTTTGTGTGAAACTTTTCAAGACTCAATGGGCTCGATTTTCGAGTGAAGTAGTGGGCGAGAGGGGGGTCTCAGAAAATCACGCAAATCCTGAGCGAGTTTGGAATCCGGCTCCAACCTGCAGACCTCTGGGTTCCCCACTGATGCGTCTGGGCGCACGCGTATGCGCCTCCCAACTGCAGAAGTCCCACCGGCAATTAAAGTCGTCGAGATGATAGTTAAGAGACTTATTTAGATTCTTGAAGTACTTCATTTTGTCCACATTAAGGCAGGGGTCCGATTTTTAAACATCCTCGCCGTATTTCCCGTGCTGTGGGAAACATTCCATGTTCTACCAGACGTGTTTCAGCCAGTAGCCAGCTGGACATTCAAATGCTTGTATGACAGATGGGTAGAAAAGGTGAGTTCTTGCTGCAGGGCACTCAGTTCTTTCACACAAACTTTTGGCTGTGCGGTCTTTGTGTTTTCACTGAAAATTCTTACTTTCCACTCAGATTTCTTCTGTTCACCCATATTTAACAACTTTTCGGACCCCCTCAGACTCACCATCAGGATGGGGGAATGCCCTGGCTGCATTTACCACTACATCCGAGGGCAAGCAACATCATCAGCCTCGCCAGGCACGGTCTGCCACTTGGAACTCCACAACACAGTGCTGCGCAATAGGCACCTGCACAAGAGTACAGAGGGCAAAAACAGAGAGAGCGATGTTGCAGGAGGCACTACACTTGCCACAGAGTATACAGACCGAGACTCAGCTCCCTGAACCTCTCTGAGGAGCAGTGCATACAGAGGCTCAGAGTGAGTCGCCAGGTAGTCGCAGACATCTGCAACTTCCTTCATGCCGAGCTGCTCCCAGCTGGGCTGAGTGGCATCTCATTACCCGTTGCTGTCAAAGACACCATTGCCCTCAACTTTTTCGCCTCCAGATCATTTCGTGTTCCACTGGGACATCGCCGGGGTTTCTGTCATCTGCACACACGTGCATAAGGCAGGTTACCGACTACTTGTTTTGCAGAGCCTCGCAGTATGTCAACTTCCCTATGGACGACCTCAGCCAGATGGAGAGGGCAGTGGGATTCCACTCTGTGGCTGGTTTCCCATGGGTGTGCAGGGTGTAATCGATTGTACCCATATAGCAATACGAGCACCTCCACACGAGCCAGGACTGTTCATCAACAGAAAGGGATATCACTCCATCAACACTCAGCTCGTTTGTGACTGCTGGAAAATATTCCTTCACGTGTCCGCCAGATTCCCTGGCAGCTGCCACGATTCCTTCATCCTGTGGGAATCCAACATCCTGGGCTCTTCCACACACCGAACACCCTTAAGGGCTGGCTCCTCTGGGACAAGTGATACCATCTGCACACGTGGCTCATGACACCTCTGAAGAACCCCATCACGGAGCAACAGTGTCGCTACATCGCCACCAGGTCTACAATTGAGCATGCTATAGGACTACTCGATGCGATTTAAGTGCCTTGATCATTCAGGGGGAGCGCTTCAATACGCACCAGACAGAGTGGGATGCATTATAGTAGTGTGTTGTGCCCTGCATAACAGAGAGTGGTGCTGCTTGAGGAGGCCCCATCCACATCTGCCCCCACATTGAGGAGGAGGAGGAAGAAGAACCCATGGGCAGAGCAGTGGCTCACCTGGCTGCTCGTGAGGCCAGGGAGTCACTGATATGTGAACGGTTCTCTTAACATCGGAAAGTGTGAAGAGTCCAGTCCTCTCACCACCTGGAAAGAGCAGCGCCCACACCAGACTGCCCACCCCTCCCTGCACAAACCACTCCTGCAACTACACACACACACCCACTGTAAAGTGACCCAATGGGTGGCATCAAGTGTCGCCGTTCATAGGGACCTTTGATGAGGTTCACAATCACAAGAGCCAGTCAAGAATGGGCAAGACGTGGCGATACTAATAATGATGTTCATCTATAATTTATAACGTAGCGAATTTTCTTTTTGCATTGTCTCTAAATCATCAGAGTTCACTGAAGCATTTGAAAACTAAATTAGTGCTGCATGGGGACAACAGATTATACACTATATACTACCACAGACACAGGTAATTCTGTGACAACTGTGTCCTATTTCCAGGTTATTTTAACAGATTACGGAAAAATTTACCACAATATTCTGAACACTTTAATGATACTATCAAATGTCAGAGAATGATACGTACATATGATATAGATTTGTCGAGTCACTTAATTATTGAAAGTAGTGGTGACAATCATAACATTTAATGTCACTTTAACAAAAAGCAAATATAAATGAACAAGATGACAGTGCATACCCTTCGTGATCACAAAACCTTTGCCTTTCTCTTACGACTACTTCTACGTGGTACATCCCCTGTGGCTGCAGCAGAGGTAGTGGCAGGTTACTCATGTTCATGCCCTGACAGCTTAGATGCTTTGGGCCTACGCCCTCTGGGTTTTGGAGCCAGTGAGGATCCCTCCAAAGACTGCTCCACCTGCACCTGTGCAGGGGCAGACTCGGCCACCAGGAGAGGAGGCAGCATTGTGGGTACTGTTTGAGAGGGGGGCAACGGGTGAGACATGGGAGCGCTTTGAGTGGCGTCCCCACTTCCACTATCATCTCTCCCCTGGGCCAGGCCCACATCACTCCTACCATCCTGCTGGAGAACAGTGTGGTGTACATGTGTGATGCATTGGAAGGCCACTTCTAAAGTATCTGTCAGCCTGTTTAAGGTGGCAGAATGTTTTTCGCCCTGGGTCCGAACGGCCATTATCAGGGCCTGAACGGACGCATTTGTGAGCCACGCTTGAAGCTCACTGGAGGCTAGCCTTCTCTCCATTGCAGACATTCTTGCACTTACCTGCAACACTATCTCAGACATTTCAGCAGTTACGTGCGACACTATCTCAGACAGTTGCTCACGTCCCTGCGACACTATTTCAGAGATCCCCCCCCCCCCGTACCTGTGCCACCATTTCCACTAATGCAGGAGTTGGACTCCACCATCCTCTGCGCTATTGTGGAGAGTGTACGTAGCAACTGTTCCAGTACCTCGCAAATGTGCTGCTGTCCCTCGATTATTCTCCTTTTAAAGGATGGCCCCCGAGGTTCAGCATATGTGTCCAGCTGAGCAGAGCCTGGAGAGGAGTGGTCCTACTGATGCGGACTCCCCACAACTGCCCCTGCCACCAGTGTCTGCTTGTGCTTACTAGTGGGTGGTGACTCACCAGGTGCCAACCCAACTAACTGAGTACTAGGACCCACCAAGTTGTGAGTATCTGCGCTGGTGGATGGCTCGCTGAGATGTGACGGTGCACCCTCAGAGGTCGGCAGGTCCTCTGAGGAATCGCCCTCTGCTGTCACTGCAGTCGTTGAAGGCCCTGTAAGAGAACAGAAGGCAATATTAAGCATCATCACAGATGTGTCATGTTGCGATGAGCATACTGAGGTGTTGAAGATGGCAAGCCATGTTAAGATCAAATCATATTGTGTGTGTGATGAATGTTAAAGTTGTCACCAGACGTTTGTGGGGTGCCAGTCTCGCAGTCCCTGACGGACAGGCACTCAAGGGTGCGGCTGATCTGTAGGGCCTCTTGCTCCGCGTCTGTGAGGACCACTACTTGTTGTAGCCCCCCCTCCAGTCCTAGCCCTCTCGTGTGCATTTTGCATTGTCTTCTAGAAGGGGACAAAGAACAGATGTGTGAGTGATGGTGAAGTTGCCAACTGATGAATGCATTGCTTTGGGTGAGGCTGACCGTGAAAGAGATGCATCAGAGGGTGACCGAGACCGAGCCATCACATTGGATGAGGATTGGGGTGACTAATGGCGAGTTGAGGATGAGGCCTTAAGTGGGTGCGAGGAATGATGTGATCGAGTACTCTTGGCATGCGGAATGAGTTGGCAGGGGGGTCAGTGATGTGCAACACAGAATGTAGGAGAATCAGTATACTCGCTTTTGCTGACCTAGTTAGCGCTTCCTGCACTGGATCCAGGTGTGGGAGATGTTGCTGCTGCTATTGACCTCCTCTGCTACCTTGAGCCAGGCCGCCTTGATGGCAGAGACAGGGCACTTCCTCCTGTCTGCCGGGTGAAACACATCCTTCCTCTTCCTCACCCCATCCAAGTAGCACCTGGAGTGAGGCATCGTTAAACCTTGGAGCAGCCTTGCCCCTGTGCTGCTCCATCGTGATCTGTGGGTGTTTGCTCCAGCAAAAGCCTTTGGAGCAATGGCCCTTTAAATAAAGCTCCAACAGCTGACAGCCTTTGATGCGGGTTTGCAGTCCGCCCGCTTTCGGACGGCAAACCTGGAAGCCACATTAAATGGCATCAATTGCATTGTGACCGCATGGGAAACGGACGTTTTTTTATTGGTTGGGTTACCTGTGCGTCCATTCACCCCCCTGCTGCCATCTCACCTCCATTCTAATATAGGGGCCAATATGTGGCAGAATGCTATCTACTTGATCAGTGGAAGGGAAACCTTGTTGCTGGAATATTTAAGCTCAATTCATAGCTGCAGAGATATACCTCAGGTTAAAACTTAATGAAGCACTTCTGCACCTATAGATCAGACCGAGAATTGAGTCTGAACAGGAAGTGCTAAATGTGCATGGATTATGCATGTACATTCTACATCAGCTCATGCAGGTGAAAAGTTTTTTGGGCTTCGAGGGCACACATACTGTCCTGTGACATTGGTTGCAAATTTAGGTTCAGCCACAGGATGGGACCAGTTAACATTGATACTGCCCAAATGGTCAGTGTCTTTGTTCCTGCTGGTGCTTATTGCACCCATTGATGCAGCCTTGGATTCAACGCCAAAACTCAAATCAATCCAGACCAGTCTTAACATTCAAGGAACTGCAATAGCAGTTTTGTTGTGTAAATTCCCCACAGAAATCTCCGAAACAAAAATAAGATGACCAGATAATTTTTTTTGTAATTTTGAACTGCATTAACTGCTTTTGCAGATCAGCTGTTCTTGTTTAATACGATATCTTCAGCACTGAAAACTTGTCCCAACTTTTGATCGCCTTTGTGAAAATAGATTGAGCCTTGACGCAGGTGCAGATATTGGTTGGCACCATTGTAATACCTACTGGGTAAAGTATGTATACAAGCACTCCATCTGTGTGAATTTGATGACCATCCAAGCTTCAGTTATAGCTAGGAATGTTCTGTAAGACACTCTTGACAACATTGTCCTTCTTGATGAGGTGGCAAAATTGCTTTAATGGACTGCATTTCCTAGACCTGACTGAACCACAGGACTTTGTTGTGTGCTGTTTTGCATTGTTCAAATTCTCAGGTTTTCTATGTGATTTGCAAAAGTAGCTAAAGGAGTTCTGTACTACAAAAAGCAGATTATCTAGAATCTTTGTATCTTGTAAAATGGCTGCTATACTTTCCTGCATAATTATCTATGCATTTAAAAAGTAGCGCATTGCATGTGAAACACTTTGCAATATTTCTGAGAAATATAATAAAGTGCCAGATAAATTTAAATCTTTTTTTTCCCCCTGGGAGGTGGGGGTGGGGGGGGTGGGGGGAGAAGGAGACTGTGGAAGAACATGTTGGGACAACCCTAGAAAGCTTTGTGGAGTACTGTGTTCAGTTCTGGGTTCCGCACCTCAGGAAGGATATATTGATTGGTCTTGGGGGTGCAGTGCAGATTCACCAGAATGATACTGGGGCTAAAAGGGTTAAATTATGAGGACCGGTTGCATAGACTAGACTTCTATTCCCTTGTGTATAGAAGATTTAAGGGGTGATCCAATTGAGGTGTTTGGATGATTAAAGGATTTGATGGCGTGGATAGGGAGAAACTATTTCCTCTGGTGGGGGAGTTCAGAACAAGGGAGCATAATCTTAAAATTAAAGCTAGGCCATTCAGGGGCGATGTCAGGAAGCACTTCTTCACACAAAGGGTAGTGGAAATCTGGAAAAATCTCCCCAGAAAGCTGTTGAGGCTGGGGGTCAATTGAAAATTTCAAAACTGAGATTGATAGATTTTTGTTAGGTAAGGATATTAAGGGTTATGGAACCAATGCAGGTAAATGGAGTTGAGATAGAGATCAGCCAAGATCTAATTGAATGGCGGAACAGGCTCGAGGAGCTGAATGGTCTACTCCTGTTCCTATGGTTTTTCAGAGGGTGAACTAACCCAAATCTAGTCTTCTCAGCCCAGAGATGTTACTACCAGATAGGCTATGTCTAGTTGTTTGGAGATAAGGGGCTCAATGTTAGCAGGGCTGCGGGTTCGCGGCGGCGGGGGGGGGGCTATTGGGCGCGTGGGTAACACGCCCGGTGAAATTAGTCTGCCCCCCCGCGCGATTGCAGCCTAATTGGATCCACTTACCTGGTCTTCCGGGTTCCCCACTGCTGATCTGCGTGCAGGAGGACTGCGCATGCGCAGTAAGGTCTGTCAGCTGGAGGAGCTCTATTTAAAGGGGCAGTCCTCCACTGACAGATGCTGCAACAAATAGCAAAAATTACAGCATGGAGCAGCCCAGGGGAAAGGCTGCTCCCAGTTTAATGATGCCTCACTCCAGGTATCATTAGATAGGGTGAGGAGGAGAGGGAGGACAGAGATCTTCCCCCTGGCGGGCGGGAGGAAGCGGCCTGCCTCTGCCACCAGGAAGGCCTGGCTCGAGGTGGCAGAGGAGGTCATCTCCACCACCACCATATCGCCCAACTGCATACAGTGCAGGAGGCGCTCCAATGACCTCAGTCGGTCAGCCAAAGTGAGTACACTTACTCTTTCCCCTACACTCCATCTGCCACATCACCGCCCCCACCCCACATCTCCTTCAGCACTGCCAACACTACTCTGTCACATCACCCCTCATACCCACTCAAAGCTCATCCTCATCTTACCTGCACTTACTCACCTCGCCAGTACTCATCCCGCCACTACCACTCAACCCAATCCTCATACAATCTCATGGCTCTATCTCATACTCACCCTCTCGTGCATCTCTTTCATGGTCAGCCTCACTCAACCTGCCACTACCTGTGCTGCAGCCACAGGGCATGCATCACATATGTGTAGTAGGAAGCGTAAGGCAAACGTGTCGTGAGCATGAAGGGGATGCACAAGGGTGTTTGAGGGTTTGTCATGGTTTTTACTTGTATTAAATTTCTGACCAACTCGCATTACATATTATATTGGCACTACGACTGCCACGTCTTTGCGAATCTTGTCTGGTTTGTGCAATAATGCCCTTTCCTGAGGATCACAATGAAGACCCACAACTGATGACACCCATTGTGTCACTGCAGAGTGGTGTAGGTGTATTTGCAGGGCTCTTTTGTGGAGACGTCGGCGATGTCCCCGGTGGCACCCTGGAAGGATACGGAGGAGAAGTTGTTGAGGGCAGTGGTGACTTTGACAGCGACAGGTAAGAAGATGGTGCTCGGGCCAGCCAGGAGCAGCTTGGCATGAAGGAGGCTGCAGATGTCCATGTCTACATGTCGAGTGACTCTGAGCCTCCGTGTGCACTGCTGCTCAGAGAGGTCCAGGAAGCTGAGCCTCGGTCTGTGGACCCTGTGGCGAGGGTAGTGCCCTCTGCGACGCATCTCTCTCTGCGGTAGCCCTCCCTCCTGCTGTGCAGGTGGATGTGTCACAGCACTGTGTTGTGGAGCTCCATGTGGCAGAGGTGGCTGGCGAGGCTGGTGATGCTGTTCGCCGTCCGAGGTGGTCATGACTGCAGCTACGGCGGCCCCCATCCGGAAGATGTACATCTGAGGGGGTCCGCAAGGTAGGTACATGTTTCTGGACCCCGCGGTAAGTGTGCAAGTTGGTGAATTTGATTGTCAGGAGGAGGGTGGTGGAGGCCAAACTTTGTCCCAAGTGACAGAGTGGCCTCCTGGAATGAGTGAGGGTCTTCCCCCACCCCCCACACCTGTCAAATGGACCTTTGCAGCTGCCACAGGCTGACAGCTGCAACACGTCCGTTTGAACTGGGAGTGTTTCCCCCTGTATGGGAAACAGTCCCAGTTGTCTATGAAATCCCACCCATCCTCACATATTCACTTAATCAGGTCAGTTAATGACCTGAAATACCTACGTAAATACTTTTAAGTGGCATCCCGCTGGCTTGAATTGCCTGCGGGATTCCCACCTGCGGGGGCTGCGCGCGCACGCCGGCGCGTCTGTGGGGAACCCGGAAGTGGGCGGGTTGGAGCCGGGCTCCCGACCAGCTCCGGGATTCCCCGATTTTCGGTGCCCCCCCGCCAGGAACGCACCCGGTAGAGGGTGCTAAAATGAAGCCCAAGGATTCTGCTGAGTGCTGTGGTGCAAAACTTGTTGCTCTTATTGCTTGTTCAGACTGTTCATCCCAGAACTCAGTTTTTTAGTTCAGTCACATGGCAATTCACAGCAGTGTGGAAGGATTTCAACCCCTCCTGGATCAAAGAGATCTAAACATCACCTTACATTTACTTTTATTAAATTTCATTTTGAATTGTTGTGCTCACAGATTTTATCTGGTTCGTTTTGTAGCTACTTGACTGCCTTGTCAGGCTCAATGATCCCTAATTTAGCAATGTCTGCAAATATGACCAGTTTACGTTGTTTCTGAATCCAAATCATTGATGTAAATTTGAAATGGTAGGGTCTCCTGTATTGATCCATGGGGCATTCAGTACTCCACCCACCGAAACACCGATCAGAAGGAGGATGAAATTAGATGACTAAGACTGCCAAACAGACTGAGGGAGGTTTGAGTTGTGTGCACATAAATGCATAACGTATTATGAATAGGGGGTATGATATTGTATCAACAGAGATGAGGCTTACTCTGGAAGTTGAACGTTCCAGGTTATAAAATTATTCAGGACGGATAGAGTAGGAAAAGGAGTAGGAGGGCTGGCGATGTTAATAAAAGATTCCCATTCAAGTTTTTTGTTCCACCAGCCTTGCCGGTAATCTGTTCCACACATTTACCACCCTCTTAATGATAAAGTTTTTCCTGCATTTCCTATGTTCCTTATTGTCCTTAATTTGTAAATATGATCCCTTGTGCTTAAATTCGGTACACAGCGGAAAAACTTACTTGGACCCATTTTGTTCAAACCTTCCATAATTTTAAACACTTCTATCATTATTTCCTTTTGGATTTATCTTTTCAAGACAGAAAAGACTCAGGGAAGTCAGTCTTTCCTCATATGTCATTCTATTAAGTTCTGGGTTCAACTGAATTGCTCTTCTTTGTATCCTCTGCAATAATTGAATATCCTTTTTAGAAATAGCAACGTCTGCATACTGCATGCAGTACTCCAGATATAGTCTCACCGGGGTCAAGTACAGTTTTAAAATGACTTATCTGGAATTTAATGTTGTCCCTCCTATTATGCATCCTTACTATGCATCCCAGGTGTACCTAAAAATGAGGTGCCAACCTGGTGAAGCTACAACTCAGGACTACATGCATGCTAAACAGCGGAAGCAACATGCTATAGACAGAGCTAAGCGATTTCACAACCAACGAATCAGATCATAGCTCTGCAGTCCTGTCACATCCAGTCGTTAATGTTGGTGGACAATTAAACAACTAACGGGAGGAGGAGTCTCTGTAAACATTCCCATCCTCAACGATGGCGGAGTCCAGCACGTGAGTGCAAAAGACGAGGCTGAAGTGTTTGCAACCATCTTCAGCCAGAAGTGCTGAGTGGATGATCCATCTCGGCCTCCTCCTGATATCCCCACCATCACAGAAGCCAGTCTTCAGCCAATTCGATTCACTCCACGTGATATAAAGAAATGGCTGAGTGCACGGGATACAGCAAAGGCTATGGGCCCCGACAAACATCCCGGCTGTAGTGCTGAAGACTTGTGCTCCAGAACTAGCCGCGCCTCTAGCCAAACTGTTCCAGTACAACTACAACACTGGCATCTACCCTACAATGTGGAAAATTGCCCACAAAATCCAATCCGGCCAATTACTGCCCCATCAGTCTACTTTCAATCATCAGCAAAATGATGGAAGGTGTTGTCGACAGTGCTATCAAGCGGCACTTACTCACCAATAACCTGCTCACCGATGCTCAGTTTGGGTTCCGCCAGGACCACTCGGCTCCAGACCTCATTACAGTCTTGGTCCAACATGGACAAAAGAGCTGAACTCCAGAGGTGAGGTGAGAGTAACTGCACTTGACATCAAGGCAAAATTTGACCGAGTGAGGCATCAAGGAGCCCGAGTAAAATTGAAGTCAGTGGGAATCGGGGAAAACTCTCCAGTGGCTGCAGTCGTACCTAGCACAAAGAAAGATGGTAGTGGTTGTTGGAGGCCAATTATCTCAGCCCCAGGACATTGCTGCAGGAGTTCCTCAGGACAGTGTCCTAGGCCCAACCATCTTCAGCTGCTTCATCAATGACCTTCCCTCCATCATAAGGTCAGAAATGGGGATGTTCGCTGATAATTGCAGTGCTCCGTTCCATTCGCAACCCCTCAGATAATGAAGCACTCCGTGCTCACATGCAGCAAGACCTGGACAACATCCAGGCTTGGGCCGATAAGTGGCAAGTAACATTCGCGCCAGACAAATGCCAAGCAATGACCATCTCCAAGAGAGAGTCTAACCACCACCCCCTTACATTCAACAGCATTATCATCATCGAATCCCCCACCATCGACATCCTGACGGTCACCATTGACCAGAAACTTAACTGGACCAGCCATATAAATACTGTGGCTACAAGAGCAGGTTAGAGGCTGGTTATCCTGCAGCGAGTGACTCACCTCCTGATTCCCCAAAGCCTTTCCACCATCTACAAGGCACAAGTCAGGAGTGTGACGGAATACTCTCCACTTGCCTGGATGAGTGCAGCTCCAACAACACTCAAGAAGCTCGACACTGTCCAGGACAAAGCAGCCCGCTTGATTGGCACTCTATCCACCACCCTAAACATTCACTCCCTTCACCACCGGCGCACTGTGGCTGCAGTGTGTACCATCCACAGGATGCACTGCAGCAACTCACCAAGGCTTCTTCGACAGCACCTCCTAAACCCACGACCTCTACCACCTAGAAGGACAAGGGCAGTAGACACATGGGAACAACACCACCTGCATGTTCCCCTCCAAGTCGCACACCATCCCAACTTGGAAATATATCACCATTCCTTCATCGTCGCTGGGTCAAAATCCTGGAACTCCCTACCTAACAGCACTATGGGAGAACCTTCACCTCACATACTGCAGCGGTTCAAGAAGGCGGCTCATCACCACCTTCTCAAGGGCAATTAGGGATGGGCAATAAATGCTGGTCTTGCCAGCAATGCCCACATCGCATGAACGAATAAAAAAAAATTGGTGTGCTTTTTAACAATGTGGGAACATCATGCTGATGATTTTAGTGGACCTGGTCCACTAAAACCCAAAGGTCTCTCCTGCTCTGATATCCCAAGTACATTCCTTCTAGCAAATCTCATAACCTTACATTTTCCTGTTTTAAATTACATCTGCCATATCTCTGCGTGCACATTTATAGATAGTTGGATAGATATATGCAAATGTGGACAGTTTGGACACAATTCCTTCAACTGCAGCCCCATCACTGAACCTAGTGGCACTCCACTGGTAACTGGCTGCCAACGAGATACCTGCCCATGCACTACTACTCCTTGTTGTCAATCAATCAACCATTTGCCAATCTAATACATTCCCATCTATTCCTTGGGCTCAGACCTTATGTTGTAGCCTATTATGTGGGACAGTGTCAAATGCCTTCCTGAAATCCAGGTAGATAAATCCACTGTTTCTCCCTTATCTCTTCAAAGAAACCCCAATGAATTAGTCAAGAATGACCTCCCACTCCTAAAATTATGCTGACTGTCTTGGATTAGCTCAAGCCCCTCAAGATGCTCCCTTATATTGTACCTCATTATACTTTTGAACATTTCCCCAACAGTGAAAATAAGGTTTACAGGTCTATAATTTATGGTTTATCCGTTGCCTTTTTTTTTGAAGATGGGCGTAACATTTGCTATTTTTCAATCGTCCGGGGTTTGGCCTGAGTCCAGTGAACTCTGAGAAATATCCACAAGAGGGCTCGCAATCATTTGAGCCAACTCCTTCAGAACCCTGGGATGAAAGTTGTCAGAGACAAGAGCCTTATCTACCTTGAGTTTCCAACGACCTCCCGAATATGTCCCCTCTTGTGATTTTAATATTTTTCAGTCCACATCCACCTTTAAAGTGTGCCTCCAATTCTAATATTTCTCCCCCCATTTCTTTTGTAAACATTATTGAAAAATAATGGTTAAGTACTTCAGTAATTTCTCTGCCTTTGGACACAAGTACACCATTGTCATTTTTTAGTGGACCAACCCCCCCATGCACCTTTTTGTTTACTCCAGATATACTTGAAAAATGCTTTACTGCTCTGCTTCATGTTCCAGCTATGTTTTGCTCATGATCTTTCTTTGCAGCTCTCATCAGTTTCTTCACATTCCTCAGTCTATCTTTATAGATCTCCCTATCCTGTTCCTTCTTGAACGTTTAAGAACATTTGAATGATTTCTCTTTCTCCCTAATGTCTTTCACAACTTTGTTAGTAAGCCAAACTGGTGTTACCCTTTTACCCTGTCCTTGACCTATTTCAGGTATAAATTCTTCTTGCATCTTAAAAACTATTCTATTTTCCTTCCACATCTTTTCCTTCCAATATCTCTTCCCATTTTACCATTCTCATGCATTATTTCATATCCTTAAAATTAGCTTGTTTAAAATTTAGCTTTTTAGTTACCTTCCTTTTTATTTTCTGCCCTTTTGTCTACCACGAATGTCAGAACATTCTGGTCACTAGATCTCAAATGTTCCATCTTCACTCGTTAGAACTAAATCCAAGATTGCATTAACCCTTGTGGGTTCCTTTAACGTACTGTTTTAGAAATTAGTCTCACAATTTCAATAAATTGCTGTTTGCATGCGGTTTGCCGTTCACTATTGTGCGCTCCAGTCAATATGAGGACGATTGAAATCCCCTAGGATTACTATTGAAGACTCATCTCCTGGAAAACTGTATCAGCCAAATGGTTATTCCTATTACTAACATTTTCCTTTCACTGTCCTTTTAATTATATCCAAAGAGTTTCGGTACCACTTCCAGCATCCAACTCTATTGTAGCTAATTCGTCTCTAACAAATAATTCTCCACCTGCTGCCTTACCTCCCCAATCCTTCCCAACCACACAGAAAACCCTGCAAGTTAACTCCCCAATCATCATTTGATTTCAACTAGGTTTCATTCACTCCTACAACATCTGTTTCCTTCCTATGTGCCAGCACTTCCAGCTGACTATCCTTTAATATTCTTACTCCCTCATTCCAAATTGCTCTTAACCTACAGTCTGTTTTGCATTCCCCTCGATGTAGGGCCATAAGATTTGGAAATGCCACAGTTTTTTTCTCTCATTTTAGTAGTTGTTAGTGAAACGTACAAATCAGTAAGATTTCTGCTTGAAAACCATACGTTCTACATTTTGTCATATCAGGTATGAAATGCTGCAAAGAGGCTCTTTGAAATTGCAGGATGTGGGATTTGTTCCTGATGTTTATACTCACAACCAGCTACTGGAGAATGAGGTGAAAAATTTGAAAAAAGACCTGGAGAACTGCAAGACAACAGCCAAGTATGTAGTAAATAATTTAATGTCATCTGAAAATGTAGAAATTATTTCATGTAGAAGCATATGTGTATGAAATATTCCTATCATAGCAACAGTTAAAACATGCCATTTTTTTTGTATCTATAGCACTGCTAGTGAAACATTAGTAAAACTTAGGAAAGAACGTGATTTCCATAGGTTGCATCATAAGCGTGTGGCACAAGAAAAGAACAGACTTATTAATGATATTAAAAGGTAAGAAAATGTACTTGAGTCTGAGATATTTTAAATGGTCTTTGGAAAGCCCAACCCTATTATAACCATATTAACTAATTATGAAAATGTTAAACTCATAGATTTTGTTTTTAAAAATGAGAAACCAGAAATTTCTTGGCTGTTCTGTATTTGTTATTAAGTACTAACTATTTCAAAGAATAATAGCAATTGTGGAGACCACTTAATTGGATCATGTTTTTCTAACTGGAGGAACTCATTTAGAACTCCTTTATTCATCTGACATTGCTCCCATCGCACCATTCCCAGTGCTCCCAGATTCTGCAACTCCTTCCGATTGTTCGTACCCTTGCGATCCCAGCCCCCCAACGCACCATTCCCAATGCTCCCAGACTCTGCAATTCCGATTGTTTATACCTTGGGATCCCCTTTTGAATACTCCCACATATTATAACCCCCTTCCGTAATGCTCCCACATCTTAACACTGCTATTCCAAAATCATCCTCGTGTCACTGTCACACTTCTCCCAAGTACTCCTATGTGGGTTCTACTTGCCTTCCACCTGGATCATCTTTTCTACCATCTTCCTGTGGATAACAAACTTTTTTTTAAAAAAAAGGTAAGGCATAAATAAAATTGAGTACACTGGTAAACAAATGCATAGCAGTAATAAAGGCCACTGATACACAATTTCCATTAAAATTTGGATGTAATCACATAATTTGAACTTGGAAATATAGCTAACATTCCCATAATACTTTGAATAAGTGTAACAAAATACAATTTTAATCATGGTAAATCAGTGATCATGTAATAGATCTTATATTACATAGTATAAAACAGCGTATCATCTCATTCACTGAACAATTCCATGGAGGAATCACTTGTATTTATAAATAATGTGAACTAACTATTTTCTACCATATTTTGTTGCATCATTTAAGTTTTAAATACAGTCCAGTGTTTATTTAAAGTGAACTACACTCTGTAGAAAAATATTTTCAATATAAAGTACTCCATCCAGTTATATCTCTCCCATATGATTCAGGAAAAGTCTTTAATCTATTAGCAAGAATCATTATATACATCACTATTTCATTCCTAGTGAAACTTGGCATTTTAACAATCTGAAAAGTGTTAACTGCCAAGGGGGAAGAAGCATGATGTGAGGAATGAACTGGACATAAGCGTTCAGCTTCTCCAGCAGTAATATCCATGCTTTAAATATTGCTTCCTGATGAAGTATACTGTCATTTGTAACCATGCTATTCTGAAAAGGCAAACTATACCTGTATGCAAACACTTAGGATTTGCTAATTTAATACATTTTCACTTTAAAAATCCTTAGTCTTTCTGTTTTTTAGGAGCATGCACTGTTACAGCTCCAAAAAAATGAAATTTCTCTTTAACTTTCAAAAATAACAAATTTCACAGCATTCTTGTCTGCTGATGGGGCTAAAGCGTGTATATGGAGTTAGGTCACAGATGAACCATGATCTCATTGAACGGCGGAACAGGCTCGAGGCCTACTCATGTTCCTATGTTTATAATGATAAAATTGTCTAATCTTGTTTTTATGCTTAGTATTTTTAGCATGCTACAATTCCAAAGTCATTGTTTTTACATCTGTTGATGCTCACTGAATGTTACTGGTCAACTTGGAATTCTTGTTTGGATGGGTTGATCCACATCTTGAGCCAATATCCCCTGCCATTAGAAAAAGATAATTAAATAAAAATAAATATATTTGAAAATATAGCATAATTCTGCTCTATCTATAATATATTAAAAATCTTAATGCATTTCCTGTTGTCCTGCTTTAGTCGCACCTTTGAGTCAACTTTTTCCCATTATAACTTCTTACGTCCACATTTATAATGGAAGCTGCCAATGTAAAGCTATCACACTTTAATAATACCTTCCCTCCTGTGGTAGCATTAAAGCATTTTAGTATTGTCTCACAGCTGCTATAGAAAAACATATCATGTTAAAAATGTTATGGTTGTGTGCCCTGGTCCAATTATCTCCTCACCTCCAACGTCACTTCACCTGGAGGCTGCACTTGGTCTTCACTCACCGAGTACAACACCACGGCAAATTGACTAGTAATATATTAAAAGCCTTGTCCAGTATGTACATTATGTTTGCAACACTTTCACTGTAACATTTTGTTGATTGGTTCAAAGTAAAGCAGCAGCAAATCAGAACTGAAGAGGTGGGAAACTTATGAATCAAAAGCAAGGAGAATGGCTGGAAAACGGCCAATGAGAAACTACCAAGGATTTATGAAAATAATCAGTCCTCAATGATCAGTAAGGAGAAACTACTAGGTTTTCAAAAAAATTTAAAAAGTGAGGCCAATTATCCAAAAAGAATTTTAATGTTTTTTTGGAATGATGCCAGGGATGAGGGACTTCAGTTATGCAGAGAGACTAGAGGAGCTGGGATTATTTTCCTGAGAGCAAAGAAGGTAAAGGGGAGATTTGATAGAAGTGTTTAAATTATGAAGGGTTTTGATAGAGTAAATAAAGACAAACTGTTTCCACTTTCAGGAGGGTCGGTAACTAGAGGACACAGATTGGCAAAAGAACCAGAGGGGAGATAAGGAGAAATTTTTTTTACGCAGTGAATTATTATGATCTGGAATGCCTGAAACTGGTGGAAGCAGATTCAATAGTAACTTCCAAAAGGGAATTGGTTATGTCATATTTGTAAGAGCAATCTACTGTAAATACTGATGCAAAGTAATTGTTCAACATGTCCACCATTTCCCCATTGTCAATGACAATATCCCCACTTTCAGTTTTTAAGGGGCCAACACTGCTCCTGACCACCCTCTTTTTCCTAATATAACTATAAAAGTTCTTCGTATTGGTTTTGATATCCCTTGCAAGTTTCTTTTCATACTCTCTTTTTGTAGCTCTTACTATCTGTTTTGTAACCCTTTGTTGATCTTTGTATCTTTCCCATGTATGAGTATGAGACCGAGCCATCGCATTGGATGAGGATTGGGGTGAGTGGTAGTGGTGGGGTGACTAATGCGGAAGTGAGGATGAGCCTTAAGTGGGTGTGAGGAGTGACATGATGGAGTATTCTTGGCAATGCAGAATGAGTTGTGGGGGGCTGCCGGAGGTGATGTGGAACATGGAATGCAGGAGAATCAATACGTGTACTCACTTTTGCTGACCTAGTTAAGTCATTGAAGCGCTTCCTGCACTGGACCCAGGTATGGGAGATGTTGCTGCTGCTGGTGACCTCCTCTGCCACCTCGAGCCAGGCCTCCTCCTCCTCACCCTGGCCAGTACCTGCTGCAGAGAGGCATCTTTGAACCTTGGAGCAGCCTTGACCCTGTGCTGCTCCATATTGTGTTTTCTTGGTGTTTGCTGCAGCCATTGGAGCAATGGCCCTTTAAATAGAGCCGCTCCAGCTGACAGCCTGTCATGCGGGTGCGCAGTCCATGCACTGCACATCTTTCGGATGGCAAACCCAGAAGCCACGTGAAGGGCCGTCAATTAACTTGCGATTGCGTGGGAAATAAGATTTTCGTTGTCTGGTTACCTGCGCATTGACCCTCCCGCTGCCATCCTGTCACCCTTTCAAAATCGAGCCCAGGGTCTCTGTTCCCTGTGAGAACCTCCCTCTCCCTCATCATCTGAGAAGTACTACCAGTGGTATGTGGAGGACACAATGTAAAAGCAAAAGAGATAACTTGCCTTATAAGATCTTCATTCATTGTTGATGCATTCTCCACACATCATTCTTCCTCCTGACCATCCATTCAGGTCTTGCAGGGAGTGCATATGCTTTTTTAGTCAAAATGAAGTGTGCTATAGCACAAATTCATTCCTTTTATAGCTCATGGGACCAGGCGAGTTGTATCGGGTGGCAATACTCAGTGTCAGAACATGCCATCCCTCCATTTGTTTCTTCAGAATGTTGATCAGGACCTGACTCAACTCCAGCATTTTTTTGATGCATCTTTAAAGAAAAACGAACAGTCAAAACAACCCCAACCATGGATGCCTGTGGGGAGAGTTGGAGGCCCCAGTTAAGTTATCAAGTTGTCCAAGGCTTATTTTTGTAACCAGAGATGATCTTCCACAAAAATTACCTTTACAATCTCTCCTTGCAGAAACTAGCTTCATTTGAGAATTATAGTTAGGAAAGATTTCTTGTTTCAGACAGTACTGGAATTAATTCATAATCTCTTTGCTTCTCTCATCTAATCATACCTTCTGGTGCATGCAGAAGAGCATAATATTGATTGCTTATTTCACTTATCACATCTGTCTTCCCAATTGATCCTTCAAGGGATGGTAGTTTGCCTGATATTTCATAAGCTGGGTCATCCATTGATTGCTATTTTCTCTTTGAGGAATGGTATTTAGATATTCCCTTCTATCAGGAAAATTTGGTGTGCTTGGGATAGTAATACTGCATTTGCATTGGAGCCACCAATCTTGGACAATAAAGGGATATTATTTGCACTGCAGTTCCAGACAGAGTGCATCTTGCTTACCATTTTGTTATGTATTCTCCGGTTTAAAAATGGTAAGGGAAAAAATCAAATATATAGATATACATAAAATAAAGGCCACTCATTTATAGTTTTGACAGAATAATGGATCATATTGTAGAATTCAATCCTCAAAGCATCAGGAAAAATTCCAGAATATACCATTTAATAAAAATGGAAATTGACTTCTTCAGTCACTACAAATCAGTGTCCTGATGTTATCTCCTATATAAAATAAACACCTATTATAAAATAGAGAATCCTCTGAGTCACCAAGAGCAATGCCTTGGGAGACCTATTCATAAAAATTTCAGAGAAATGAAAAACATCTCTAACAAAAAAGCAAGAAAAAATGTACTGTCAACATTGGAACAAAAATAATTTACATAGTCTGCAGCACTTTAGGGGCTGCTTTGCACATGGAGATTCTCTTGTTTCCATTTTAACGGTCAAACAAGGAACAATTAGCAAATTCTACTCAAAAGCCACAAAGCTGAGCTTTCAGTTAAACATTTTTCATCAAATTTGCAGCTTTAACAGGGCTAGGGCACAAAATTGTCCGAAGCAGTTCAGCTCCCAAAATGCAGCACAATGTAGGAAATGGATGCAAGGCCTGCTCTCCCACTTCTGTGATCCCCTGTACACCGACTCTCCTTTTGCATGGCATGATAGAATCTATCCTGTACACCAAAGCTTTAGTGTCAGTGTGAAACAGAAACCATTTTGCATCCACACTAAAGTTGTAATGTAAGTGCATCCTAATGTACCCTATCTACCTTTTGTGCCAGCTGGGCTTGGGGGTAATTTTTTTTGTGGTATTTTGGAACAAATTGTTTACAGAAAATGTTGATGTTCTAAGTAGTGATAGCTATGAGAAATAGAGAAAGGAGGACTTAAGTAAGACAGTTATCATCTTTCTCTTTGTTACTTCCATACTACTTGCAGTTTCTGCTTTGGGATTTTTCTTAGGAATGTATGGTTGACCCAAATTAACAAAGAAGATGAACTCACAGCAGTATTCCTAATTCTTTAAAAGTCTGTCTTCAATGTGTATATGTAATTACAACACTCTTTTGGTGGGGAAAATAAACTGGCTCCATATAGTTGAAAAATAGTCAACATTGGCTGTCACCCATATTGGGGTGGATGTAGTGTACATGGATTTTAGGAAAGCCTTTGACACGGTACCACATGGGAGATTACTGGAAAATATTAAGGGGTATGGAATTAGGTGGGAGAATAGAAAACTGGATTAAAAATTAGTTAGAAAGGAGCAAACAGAGTAGGAGTTAAGAGCAATTTTTCAGAGTGGTTGGAAGTAGGTAATGGGTTCACTTCTGTTCACCGTATAGCAATGATTTGGATATAGGTCTATAAGGAGTGATGTCAACATTTGTAGATACCAAAATAGGATGTACAGTTAATTCTTTAGAAGACCAAAGAAAGCTGCAAAGATATATTGATAAAATGGCTTATAAGTGGCTGATGGAATTCAATGTCAGTAAGTGCAAGAAGTATGCATCAACAAAATAACAGCAGTAATTATACTCTGAATGGAAGTAGGCTCAGTGCTGTGGAAGAGCAGAGTGATTTGGGAGTACTGGTTCACAGGACATCCTTCATTAAATGAGGTGCCTAGATTTGGAAACAACACATCAGCTGAGACCTAACCTGTGATTTACAAAGGCTTAGGATTACTTGCTTGCCTTTGTACTCTGTGCTTCTATTTATAAAGCCAACGATCCCGTATGCTTTTGTAACAACCTTATCAACTTGTCCTGCCACCTTCAAAGATTTGTGTATGTAAAGCCCCCAGGGGTCTCTGTTCTTGCACCCTCTTTAAAATTATACCATATTACGATAATTAAGCTTGAGGCTTTTCATCCAGATAGGCGTATACAAAACATTTTGCAATCCATTCATTATATGCACTTTAACTAAAGACAATTGGACAGAAGGCATCATAACATACATTGGCTATATTTTGCTGGAGTGGGATATCTCGCGGCGAGCCCCGTTAGTTAGACTTTTTGGGCCTGATATTTACGTGGAGGTGGGGAGGAAGCGGGGGTGCATGTCAGCAGCTGGGAAACCAGGAAACACCGTGATGACAGAGTTCCTGCCGATTTTAACGGCGGGACCTCATTAGAGTTTTTTTTTTACCCCGTTACCCGCCTGACAGCTGGCTAGATTGAGAGGTTGATCGCTGCCGGGCGGGAAAGTCTGCTGTAAAAGGCAGCAGCCCCCGGACTGCTGGGGATGGTCCCTGGCAACCGAGAAGATTGAGAGTCAGTGGGGGAGAGGCTCGGAGTGAGGAGGGAGGGAGACATTGTTGGGGGGAGGAAATCAAGGAAAAGTAAGAAAAAATATTTTAAAATTTTAAGTTTTCAATTTTAAAAATCTCTTAACAATTTACTACTTGTAGGAATGAGACTCTGTAGTTTCAATTGTTCCATTTCTGGGCTGGAGAGGTTGAGTGGCATTGCAGGAACATAAATCTCGTCATTAGAAAGGTACTTACGCTGTTGAGTACTTGCCCTAAAATAATGTACAAATGCAGCAATTTCTTGAAACTCATGGAGAGGTTGAAGGCATAACTACCGTTTTCGTGAGGTTAATGGTGGAGTGGTTCAAATTGTCCAGCATCTTGTGGAGATTCTCAATTCACGGGGTATCTCTTCCTCACCGCAAGTTGCTGGCCGAATTGCTTATTAATAACAGCCTGCGTATTAAACTCACCGTTACTCGGCAGCCAAATCTGGGCCTCTATCTTTGCAAGCATATGTGAGCGTCTGTTGTTTTCAGTGAGAGAATGAAATACTGGTGGATGTTATGTAAAGAAATATCTGATGTAATATGTTGTACTTATAAGTTACTAAGAGTTACAGAATTGTTTGTGTTTACGATTTTGGGTCTCAGTTCAAAACATGGAAACAGATTGCCTTACACATGACTTGTGCTAATGTTGTGCTTTTGAGCCTGAACTATATGCTATTTAATTTCACATTTACAGAAACTTTAAAGAACCATAGAAAAGATACAGCACAGAAGGGGGCCATTCGGCCCATCGTGTCCACGCCGGCTTCATAGTTCATCAGCCCTACAAAGCAAAACACTGCATTATTTTCTGAGATCTTCCCTCAGTATATTGTTCAATGTTTTGTTGCTTCTGATGTATCTATCCGATAGAGAAAGAGCATTTAGCGTTCTGTACTGGCAAGGTTGCATAAACAAAATCACCATTTTATACATAACACTATCGTGAAACATATATATCAAATGGTGAATATTCTGTTGGTGCATTATTTTTAAAAATTCTACTGAAATGTTTAGATGAACTCCTCATGGGTGTGGATATGCAGCATAAAATAGCACAAGACTGTGGGAAATACAAAATTTAGGTTAATGTATTGATACTCTTTTGAGGTTACATTGGAGCAGAGTAGATTGGCATATTTGGCTCGGTTATAGCATTTTCATCTGAGTCAGAAGGTTGTGGATTTAGCCCACTACCCCCCCACCACCCCTCGCCTGCCAGGATTTGAGCGTATAATCTAGGATGACACTTCATTGTAATACTGAGGCAGTGCTGCCTTGAAAATAAGCTGTTAAACCAAAGACCCATCTGCCTGTTCAGGTGGGCATAAAAGATCCCATGGCATTATTTGTAGAAGAGCAGTGAGTTCTTCCAGTCTCCTGGCCATGTTCATCCCTCAACCAACGACAGCAAAAAAATAGATTATTTGGTCATTTATCTCATTTACTGTTTGTAGGACCTTGCACAAATTGGCTGCCATGTTTCCTTATGATATAAAACCTCAAAAGTATTTAATTGGCTGTGAAGCACTTCGAAGGGTACTGAGGACATGATAGGTGCTATATAAATGCAAATTTGTTCTTTCATTTAAAAAGGGCTTTATGTTGCTCATAATATGCTTTGTGCTGATACTTCAGGTTAAAACTTCCTGTTTTTATGCATTGCCAGAGGAGCATTGTGCTGTGGGGGGATCACCCAACTTGTATAACACGGTTGTTCCTTCCAGAATTTCAGGATGGAATGGACAGTCAGGTGGCAGGTGCAATTTAATGTGGAGAAATGTACGGTAATGCATTTTGGAGGAAAACAAGGAAAGGGAATACACACTCAATGGAAAGATACTGCAAGGTTACATCGAGTTACATCGAAACTACAGCAGAGAAACAGACCATTCAGCCCAATTGGTCTATGCCGGCGTTTATGCTCCACATGAGACTTCTTTCTCCCTACTTCATCTAACCCCATCAGCAGACCCTTCTAATCCTTTCTCCCTCATGTGTTTAAATGCATCTATGCTATTTGCCTCAACTACTCCTTGTGGTAGCGCGTTCCACATTCTTACCATTCTTTGGGTAAAGATTTATTAGCGACTATTTTTATTTATGACCTCTAGTTCTGGACTCCCCTGCAAGTCGAAACATTTTCTCTACGTCTACCCTATCAAACCCTTTCATTATCTTAAAGATCTCTATCAGGTCACCCTAAGCCTTCTCTTTCCTAGAGAAAAGAGCCCCAGCCTGTTCAGCCTTTCCTGATAAGTATATCCTCTCAGTTCTGGTATCATCCTTGTGAATCTTTTTTTGCACCCTTTCCAATGCCTCTATATCCTTTCTATAGTATAGAGACCAGAACTGTGCACAACGCTCCAAGTGTGGTCTAACCCATGTTCTATACAAGTTCTATCCCTCTAGAAATGAACCCCAGTGCTTGATTTGCCTTTTTTATGGCCTTGTTAATCCGCGCCGCTACTTTTAGTGATTTGTGTATCTGTACCTCTAGATCCCTTTGCTCCTCTATCCCATTCAGATCCTTATTAGTCAAGCATTGGCTGCAGTTCCTCAAAAAAGCACAGTGACAATTTACTTCAAATTTGGTATTGACATGCAGAATTTGTTGTACCTGATCCTAGATAATTTGAACATTGAAGGAGTGGAATCCATTTCTACTTAGGAAATCCAATGGCTCCAGTAGGAGCATGCATTGTAATGTGGGTGCCATCTATTGCCCTGAACTCTGGGGGATCCAGCAACATGGAGAGCATTGAATAATCTTTTCATGTTGCTGCTTAGGAGTCATCCTAAAATGGCTGAATTCCCTAGCTTTACTGAAGATGGTATTGGTGACCTGACATACGCAGGCTTGGATGGCTCCCTGGCTGATGCTGCATCAATCCTCGTTTACAGCTTGGAAGGTGCCTGTGGCATAAAAGCTGGACATCCATTTTTGTCCAATTTAGTGCTGCTGCACTAGAGGCTAGAGTTGGAAGAACAGGGAATTGTGGGGAGGTTTAGGGCTAAAGGAGATTACAGGGATAGGGAGGAGAGAGGTCATGAAGGGATTTAAACACGAGGATGAGAATTTTAAATTGGAGGCTTTGGGGAAAGGGGATCCAATATAAGTGAGCAAGAATGAGATGATGGGCCAGTGGGGCTTGGTGCGGGATAGGATATGGGCAGCAAAGTTTATGGAGGATGGCCAGGAGTTCATTGGAATAGTTGAGTCTGGAAGTGACAAAGGCATGGATGAGGGTTTCAGCAGCATTCGGGCTGAGGCAGGGGCAGAGGCTTACCCTGATTGTTATGGAGGTGGAAGGAGGGGGTTTTTATGATGGGGAAGCTATGGTTTCAGAATCTCAGCTCGGGGTCCAACAGAACGCCGAGGTTGTGAGCAGTCGGCTTAAACTTGAGACATTGGCCAGGGAGGAGGATGGAATTGATGACAAGGGTACGGAGCTTGTGGCGGGGGCTGAAGGCAGTAGTTTTTGGTATTCCCAATGTTTAATTGCGGCTCATCCGAGACAGGATGTCTGACAAGCAGTCTGATAACACGGGTAGTGGAAGGGTAGATAGAGATGGTGAAGAGATAGGATTGGTTGTAACAGTGTACACGTGGAAGCTGACTCTATGGGCATAATGTTTACTCTGAGCCGGGTACCCCATGCATCCACAGATATTCACGTCGGGAACCCGGAAGCGAGTTGAGTGCGTCACAATCTGCGATTGCAACTCAATTGAAGGTGAGTATTTGAACTTCGGGTTTCCCACGCACCAGGCAGCCAGATTGATAGGCAGTGAAAGGAGCTGCAATTCACGGAGGGTGTTGGGAGGGAGGGAGAGAGAGAGATCATCGGGCTTCGAAAAAAATCGAAGAGGGTAGGGGAGGTGGATGACATTGTGGGGGGGTGGGGTGGTGGTGTCAGCCAGCATCAGGGATCGGGGGTGTCAGCCAGCATCTGACATCGGGTAGGGGGGGTGGGGGGTCAGCCAGCATGAGAAATCAGGGGGGTCAGCCAGCATCGGACATCGGCGGGGTCAGCCGATCGCAGGGCTTCTGTCGGCCAGGTGAGCTTGCTGGGCCTGGGTGAAGCACTCCTGCTCCCCCGGGCCCAAAAGCAGTGCAATAAAGGCACTCACCTCATGGATCCGGCCCTTCCCGCCTGCTTTCATCTGACGTGAATTGGAAGCGATGGGAAACCAATACATAAAATATTAAGTACTTCAGGTATCTGTGAGGTACATTGCCCTTTTAAGTATTGGCCCGCCGGCTTTAAGTGGAGGCGGGACTTCCTGGTGTCTGCTGTCCATACGCAGACAAACCCGTCTGGGTTAAACCCAGAAGTGGGCGAGTTGCAGCTGGGATGTGGTCCCGTTCCAAAAAGCTGTTATTTTAATCTCCCACGTGCCCCCAACCTACCCGTTCTTGGGGTGGGTTGTCTACTTCAGCCAATGCTGTTCATTTCAATTTTTGCTCATCACTTGGTTGCTTAGCTGGCTGTCATCAGTAAATTTTATGAGATCTTTAGAGCTCAACCATGTTGCATACAAGTAAAATAGACAGCAGAAGGCCAGCTTAGCCCATGCTAGAAAAATATCATTTGATCAGGTAGGGAAATAATCTTTGATATTTAAAGTGTTTGAACATGGTTCAATATGCACCAGTTGCCCTCCAATACCTTATCCATATCGCCATTCTTAATGGCAGGATTTTCCTGTGAGCGGCAAATGAAGGGCGCCCACTGTTCATTGGACATGCACTTGCACATAGACTTTTCATGGGCTTTTACATGGCAAGTTCGTCTCGTGGGGCCCTCGATCCAATGTGTCGCCCTCTCCCTGTCATCTGGAACCAATGGAAACGGGGCAAGCAACTGTGTATCCCCTTAACCAATCAGATTGAAGCATGTTAATAAGCCATGCAGAGACTGAACCAGGAAGTATAAGTTAGAATAGTGAATTCAATGTCAAATCAGATACATAAAGAGAGGGTAAGAAATATTGAATTAAGAGACGGTGAAAACAGGCAGAAAGAAAAAGTAAAAAAAATTAAAATTTTTGTTTTTAAATGACCAACAAAATTTAAAACCTGAAGGAATGAGACTCCACACTTGTAAAAGTTACTTTTCAGTGCCAGAGAGGTTGTTTGGTAGTCATTAAGATTTACCAGTCTGTTAACAGAATGCTTAAACTTAAAATAACATGACGTACCTTTTTTTGGTGAGATTAGTTCATATCCATCAAGGCAGTGCAGGAACTTCATGCCATTCCATTCAGCCAGCCGGCAAGATGCTGTTCTCGCGAAGCTTGAGGAGCAGAGCATCTGGTCGAGCAACTTCCGGATTTCTGCATTTAACTGCGCATGTGCGGTTGCTGGAAGTTGCTCTACCATTAGCACAGAAATAACGGTGAGCCCTGTTAGCCTCGCCGTTATCTTCACCGGAAAATCCGGCCCAATGTGTGAACCCAGAAAGTGAGAGTTGACAAGCTGTTCAAATGGAACGGCGGAAATTACAGCTCAGCCAGTTCCTACCCACACCGAGCTTCCACACACTCACTTTCCAGCAATAGTAACTCAATAGTGATAATGAGTGGGAACCCTGGCTGACTCGTTTTGTTTCCCCTGCCCCCTCTCTATCCCAGGGCTGCTGAGGCCAACTGTAGCAGATCATCTAATAGCATAGACAAATAATCAAACATGCAACTTTACGTTTGCATGATACAGTTACATGCTGGTTTTACCCACTGGTCTGTAAAAACACTCGGATCAGTTTCCTAAAGCTTTTTAAGGAATATTAATCAAAAGGCATTAAACGAATTCTTAACCCATTTACCATAACTCCTCATTAAAGAATCTTCTGGAAATTCACTGTCCCACGTTTAAGGAAGTACTGAATTTAGCTTGACTGAACTGTTTTACACCTCCTGGTCTGGATTATATTAAGTTTTGTACTACCAACACCCTATTATGATGCTCATATAAGATATTAAATGAGTGACTTAATCTCGTCTTGTCAAAGTCATCAAAGAGGAAGTCAGACTATCAAATCATGAACTAATATTCTTTATTAACACGCTTAAGATAATATAATTAGTAGCATCTTAATGTTAAACTGAAAGAATATAGAAGGTACTGATGTAGGTATTATTAACTAACACCTAAGTTACAAAGGCAGTTCTAGTCTACCACATTAATACAGCATTAGCTGGGCTCTCTTTATTATAAATTGATGGAATTAATGTCTGAGGTTACAAAGGCAGTTCCAGCATATTACAGTAGCACAGTGTTAGCTGGGCTCTTTTATTATAAGTTTGATATTGATGTTAGTGTCCAAGATTACAGTCCTGTGATGCACCTTTGGACATTTTACACATTAAAAGTGCTATATAAATGCAAATTGTTGTTGTTGTATTGACATAAAGACAGCAAGGTAGGTTTAGATTAGACCCTATATAGCTGAAAAGTTAATAGCTTTGAATAACAAGTCTCAGGTATACTGGGAGTGTAGTTTGTTCAGTGTAATGCTGATAAACTTGTAACGTTAGCAAAAATTTCAAAGATTATATGATAACCTCCTGAATCGGCGGAGTAGAGTTGCTGGTCTTGTTTCCCTCTGGGACTCTTGGCTAGTTTATGGGATGTCAATGTGATGAATCTCATTCTGGTGTTGTAGTCCTTCTTCCTGCTTTTGGTGTTTGTTCTCTCAGTAACTAAACTTTGCTTTGTTATCAGAAACTTAATATATCTGCCTACGTCTAGTTAATGGAGTTCTTAAAAATTTCTCTGAACACCCGTAACTCTTTCTTTCCTTTCTTTCCTTCTTTCCTTTCTTTCCTTCTTTCCTTTCTTTCCTTCTTTCTCTCGTCCTCTATTCCTCTCCTTCTTGAGTAACTGTTCTGCTGGCTCTGCAGTTTTCTGTTAAGAACACCATCTATTATTCACAAAACAAATTGCTTCAACTTCATTTGACCAATTGCTGTAACATGGCTCTTTTCAAATTCGACATAGTGACCAGTTGGAGTAATGCACTTTTATGGCAGAAATTCCCTTATTTGGTGACAAAATTCTTGGACAGGCACACGTTAAGCACTTATAATGAACAACCCTTAAGTGCTTGGGAAATAAGATCAGGTTGACCCATTAGTTAGGACTGTTTATCTTTATTAGGCTGTAAAAACCTGTATGACCTCTGAGACAAGCGTTAAGTCTTTGGTGCTATCTGTGAGAATTCCTGTAAGTCTCCATGGGGGGGATGAGGCAAGACAAGATGGCCACTCTTTCGGTCATCAGAACGTAATCTTCATTCATCATTTGACAAGTCTGAATGTTTTTAATTCCAGTGTCTAACTATGGCCACTTGGTTGGAATCAGCTGCTAAGTGTGAAAGTTTTCTTCAACCAATGGATGCAGTATATTTGGATTTCCAAAATGCATTCGATAAGGTGCCACATCAAATGTTACTGCACAAGATAAGAGCTCATGGTGTTGGGGGTAATATACTGGCATGGATAGAGGATTGGCTAACTAACAGAAAACAAAGAGTCGGGATAAAAGGGTCATTTTCAAAATGGCAATCTGTAACTAGTTGGCTGCCGCAGGGATCAGTGCTGGGGTCTCAACTATTTACAATATATATCAATGACTTGGATGAAGGAACAGAGTATATTGTGGCCAAATTTGCTGATGATGCAAATATAGGTGGAAAAGCAAGTTGCGAGGAGGACACAAAGGGCCCGATTTTAGCAGGGATGCGGGTTCTCGGCGGATGGGCAAGCGGGAGCGTTGGTAACGCGCCCGGTGAAATTAGTGGGTTTTCCGCGCGATCGTAGCAGGCAACCCACTAATTGGATTCACTTACCTGCTCCTCCGGGTTCCCCGCTGCTGATCTGCGCGTCGGGCAGGCTGCGCATGCGCAGTAAGATCTGTCAGCTGGAGGCGCTCTATTTAAAGGGGCAGTCCTCCACTGACAGATGCTGCAACCAATAGCAAAGATGACTGCATGGAGCAGCCCAGGGGGAAGGCTGCTCCCAGTTTAATGATGCCTCACCCCAGGTATCAATACATGGGGTGAGGAGGAGGGGGAGGACAGAGATCTTCCACCCGGCGGGCGGGAGGAAGCGGCCCGCCTCCGCCACCAGGAAGGCCTGGCTCGAGGTGGCAGAGGGGGTCACCTGCACCACCAACATATCGCCCACCTGCACATAGTGCAGGAGGCGGTCCAATGACCTCAGTAGGTCAGCCAAAGTGAGTACACGTAGTCTTTCCCCTACACTCCGTCTGCCACATCACTGCCCCCACCCCACATCTCCTTCGGCACTGCCAACACTACTCTGTCACATCACCCCTCATACCCACTCAAACCCCATCCTCATCTTACCTGCACCTACTCACCTCGCCAGTACTCACCCCGCCACTACCACTCAACCCAATCCTCATACAATCTCATGGCTCTATCCCATACTCACCCTCTCGTGCATCTCTCTCACGGCCAGCCTCACTCAACCTGCCACCACCTGTGCTGCAGCCACAGGGCATGCATCACATATGTGCAGTAGGCAGCGTAAGGCAAACGTGTTGTGAGCATGAAGGGCATGCACAAGGGTGTTTGAGGGTTTGTCATGGTTGTTACTTATATTGAATTTCAGAACAACTCACATCACACATTATATTGGCACCACTACTGCCATGTCTTCGCGAATCCTGTCCGGTTTGTGCAATAATGCCCGCTCCTGGGTATCACTATGAGGACCCACCACTGATGCCACCCATTGTGTCACTGCAGAGTGGGTGTAGGTGTATTTGCAGGGCTCTTCTGCGCAGACGACTGAGAGACGTCGGCGATGTCCCCGGTTGCACCCTGGAAGGCTGTGGAGGAGAAGTTCGGGAGGGCAGTGGTGACTTTGTCAGCGACAGGTAGGAAGATGGTGCACGGGCCAGCCAGGAGCAGCTCGGCATGAAAGAGGCTGCAGATGTCCACGGCTACATGTCGAGTGACTCTGAGCCTCCGTGTGCACTGCTGCTCAGAGAGGTCCAGGAGGCTGATCCTCGGTCTGTGGACCCTGTGGCGAGGGTAGTGCCCTCTGCGACGCGCATCTCTCTGCGGTAGCCCTCCCTCCTGCTGTACAGGTGGATGTGTCACAGCACTCTGTTGTGGAGCTCCACGTGTCAGAGGTGGATGGCGAGGCTGGTGAGGCTGGTGATGCTGTTCGCCCTCCGAGGAGGTCATGACTGCAGCTACGGCGGCCCCCATCCACAAGATGTACATCTGAGGGGGTCTGCAAGGTAGGTACATGTCTCCGGACCCCGGGGTAAGTGTGCATGTTGGTGACTTTGACCATCAGGAGGAGGGTGGTGGAGGCTAAACTTTGTCCCAAGTGACAGAGTGGCCTCTTGCAATGGGTGAGGGTCTCCCCACCCCCCCCCCCCCACCCTGTCAAATGGACCTTTGCAGCTGCCACAGGCTGACAGCTGCAACACGTCCATTCGAGCTGGGAGTGTTTCCCCCAGTGTGGGAAACAGTCCCATGTTGATCAAAAATCACACACAGTCCCTTAATCAGGTCAGTTAATGACCTGAAATACCAAACTAAATATTGTCAAGTGGCATCCCGCTGGCTTTAATTGCCTGCGGGATTCCCACCAGCGGGGGCTGCGCGCGCACGTCAGCGGGGAACCCGGAAGTGGGCGGGATCGAGGCGGGATCCGGTCTGGCTCCTGCATGTCAAGATTTTCGAGGCCCCCTGCCGAGAACGTACACGATAGCGGGTGCTAAAATCGGGCCCAAAGTGTCTGCAAAGGGATATTGACAGGTTAAGCGAATGGGCAAAAATTTGGCAGATGGAATATAATGTGGGAAAATGTGAAGTCATCCACTTTGGGAGGAAAAATCAAAAAGCAAAATATTATTTGAATGGAGAAATACTACAAAATGCTGCGGTACAGAGGGATCAGGGTGTCCTCGTACATGAAACACAAAAAGTCAACATATGGGTGCAGCAGGTAATCCAGAAGGCAAATGGAGTGTTGGCCTTTATTTGTAGGGGGATGGAGTATAAAAGCAAGGAAGTCATGCTACAACTGTACAGGGTGCTGATGAGACCACACCTGAACTACTGCGTACAGTTCTGGTGCCCTTATTTAAGGAAGGATATACTTGCATTGGAGGCAGTTCAGAGAAGGTTCACTAGGTTGATTCCAGGTATGGAAGGGTTATCTTTGAGGAAAGATCGAACAGGTTGGGTCTATACTCATTGGAGTTTAGAAGAATGAGAGGAGATCTTATAGAAACATATAAGATTCTGAGGAGACTCGATAGGGTAATGCTGAGAGGATGTTACCCCTCGTGGCGGGAATCTAAAACTAGGGGGCATAGTCTCAGAATGAGGGGTCGCCCATTTATGACGGAAATGAGGAGGAATTTCTTCTCCCAGAAGGTCGTGAATCTTTGGAATTCTTCACCCCAAAAAGCTGTGGAGGCTGAGTCATTGGAGGTGATTTTAGGAGGCAAATGCGGGTGTGTTGGGGGCGGGGGGGCTCCGAAAATCGCACAAATCCTGTTCAAGTTCGGAAGCCGGCTCCAACCTGCCGACTTCCGAGTTTCCCAGGGACCCACCTATGTGTGCATGGGCGACCCGAAAACGGAAGTCCCGTCGGCAATTAAAGCCGGCGGGATGACAATTAAAGAGCCAAATGTACCTCATTGAGGTACTTGAGGCACTTTACTTGTGACCGATGAAGGGACTAGAAAGATTTTTAACTTACCTGGGCGGCTTGCCCACGGCTTCTGATTCATGCCTGGTGAAGGGCCGGATCAGGGGAAAAGAAACTAAATACATTAAATAAAATACCATGCAATGAAGTGAAAACACTAAATGCACCTACCTTTGAAACCTGCTCCGATACCCAATGTTTCCCGCTCCGATGTCCCCCTCTTCACCCTCCCGATTTTCCCTGGTGTTCCCCCGATCTCACCCTCCCAGTTCAGTGCCAGATCTTCCATTCTCCCCCCACCCCGGTCATCCATTCCAGCGCCGGATGACGTCTGGCTCACTCTCTTTCTCGCCCCCCCCCCCCTAACATTGCAGCTCCTGATGGCTGCCAGTGTGTCAATCAGGCTAGTCGCCGGGTGCGAAACCTGGAGAGGACGTTAACCACTATCAATCAACATGCGATTGCGTCGGAAACGGTAAGTTTGGTTCATGTGGGTTTGCCACGCACCCAATCGCGCCCCCCCCCCCCCCCCCCCCGCACTGCCATCCCGCCTCCCCGCTAATATCGGGGCCATTGAATACATTCAAGGCTGAGTTAGACAAATTTTTGATCAGCGAGGGAGTCAAAGGATATGGGGAAAAGGTGGGAAAGTCGAGTTGAGGTAAAAATCAGATCAGCCATGATCTCGTTAAATGGTGGAGCAGGCTTGAAGGGCCAAATGGCCTACTCCTGCTCCTATCTCTTTTTTTCTATGTACCTTGAAGTACCCATGGCGCTTGGCCTTAATTTTTTCTTTTTTCCCCAAAGTTCAGCAGGAATGCTGGAAACCCAATTTTGAGGACACCTCTGGGCATTTTAGGACATTTTGCCGACAGGACATTCAGGGGAGCTTAGTTATGTTTGTGATCCTGATTTAAATATGATTGGTTTATGATCTGTTTGTGATCTTTTAGGCTTAAGAAGCACTATGCATCCTTTGAACCTACCCTGAGGGAGATCACAGAGAAATACAATACTGCACTGAAGCACAAAATGTTGACAAGCTTGGAGAAAGACAGAGCTCTTGTGCAGGTTTGTAATAGTACCTGCTTGAAAGACAAAATTATAAAATTTGAACGTGCTGTTTGCTTCCATTCTTCCACAGTGACGCAATTTGAAACTTATGATGTAGCACAAAAAGTTATTTCCCATTAATTTTTAGTATGCATTTTTAATAACAGTCATGCTATCGCCTTTTGCCATGCAGAAGTGACCATGCGGCCTACATTTCACTGTTTATGAATCTTACCAAAAAAGTAGATATGAGGAAAGTGTGGTGGAATGTCAGGTGTGGGGGAGGGGGAACACCAATGAGCAAATCTCTCCTGTTTAGTTCTTCCTGAAGGATTCTTACCTTCAAAAACAGCAATAAAAATGTTGGGTTTGTGTAAGATATAGTCATATATTCCTATTGCTCTAATGTGGAAGTATTATAGGATATTGTCATACATCCTTTACCTCTAATACAAGTTTGAGGACTAGGAAACATTGAAACATCTGGTTAATACTCTTTATTAAATCAAGTCAATGAGATAATAAAACATAACCCCTTACATGTAGTGTGTGTGAGATATAGGTATCAATTATAACATTATAAATCACACACCAGGGATTCCTTCAGGAGATTGAAAACGTGTCATGATCGCTAATGCTAGCCTCAGCAAGACAATATCAAAAAATCCCCAAGGACCTTTTTATATCTTTAATTACGTCCTCCTAACCTAATGCCATTATGTCAACGCGTTCTAACTGCCTCTGGTTAATCTCCCTTCAACGGGTCTGCGCAATAACATCTATTTACTCACTAACGAGAAATCGTATCAGTTATGGCCTTCCTCTTATCTCTTCCCAGTATATTCATAATACAAGCCTATTCATACCAGATTACCTCCCTACAGTCTCCTTAGTATATACTTACTATAGTTCTTAATCTCTTCTCATGGATGAGGAAATGTCTCCACTGTTCCGGGCCTGACCTCGCATACCCATTGCAGAATGAGTACTAATATGTGGATATATATTTTAAAAGCTTACAATGGCTATTCTACCTGTCACAGCTATACTTACAAAAAATACTAGTGAAAAGTTTTCAAAAACACAATTTTACTTGCTTATGGCATTGTTAATACCCATTAAAGAGGAACTGTTGCACATATATGCAGCTTTGAGGCATGTAGAAAGGTGAATGTTTAACTCCAGATTAGCTCTCGAGTTAGGAGAAAGTGATGTATGTTTTAGGGATATAGAGTGTTCAGAAAGGACAGAAAAAGGTGTGGTCATATATGTGAGGGACAACTGGGAGATAAATGAAAAAATCTAAGCTAACTTGGGTATGCTACTGGCCACCGGCTTAACACAAGGAGGACAGTTTCCTCTGAAGAGATAAGAAGGGTGTGTGAGAACAGGAAAGTTATTTAATGGGAGATTTCAATCAATCCAACATAAATTGGGAAAACAAAAAATAAAATACTGTAGCTGCTGCCAATCTGAAACAAAAACAGAAAATGCTGGAAACACTCAGCAAGCCAGGCTGTGGAGAACATTAAAAATTAGCATTTAAGAATAACCCTTCATCAGAACTGAAAATTGGGAAAACCCAAATGGTTCGGAGTTAGAGTTGGTTAATGACCATAACTTCTTCATGATTCTGTGCGCAAGAAAAACCATGAGAGAGACAGTGCTCGTCTTGACTTGGTATCCGTGAATGACCCAGTGTACAGGAAATGGAAGTCATAGCACCCATGGGGGACAGTGGCCACAGAAATATCAAGTTTAACATGAGCTTGGACCCAATTAAACCTAAGGTTTATAATTTTAAAAGGGCTAAATTCAAAGAGAAGAGGGAAGATTTAAAATAAATGGATTGTAGGAAGATGTTTAGCAACATTTCAGGAGAAGACTATCTGAACACACACTCTTGAACAAATCCACTTTTGGTTTTTCATATGCTGTTAACTCTTTCAGGTCTAGGGTTCTACCACTTGTTGCCTTCTGTTTCTTTCTATTGCGTATCAGTATCAGTTTTGCCTTAAGTGCAGTGGGAATTGAAAAATGGGGTTGGGAGAAATTCTTCTGTCTGATAAGTGTAGGGAAATAATATAAAGGAGTGCATTTACGATTTTGCAACACAAAGCACAATAGGAAATCTTTTGCCTTGGTGATTTGATTCATTTCTGTAGTACGGTCCCTCACCTACCCTTCCTCGCGTGTAGAATGTAATTTGCATAACCCTGTTATTTTCACTCCTAATACTAACTTTCTACATTCTTGCCAGCATATTTGTCAGTACAGCATTCTTTTTGCTCATACTATAACTTTCTGTTATATGCACGTATGTTCTCTGCATCTCCTTCCAGGCCTTCTGGGAATTTCAAGTCAAAGAGGTGGTGTTGAATTGGCCTGTAAAGTATTCTATGCAGGGGGCTGGCTCCCTCCACGAGAAATGTATTTGCATTGCTCCATTACTGCACTTTTCGGCACTTGCAGGGATTGATCGCTAAATCAGTCATCTGCTGTTGCCGATAACATTAACGTATTGCAGTGCTTGCTCCACAGCTGAATTTTTTTGATATTTGAAATTTAGAGGATATTTTCAAATGGTTGGTTAGTTGTTTCAGAAGTGTGAAAATATCATCAATCGGGTGCGCAGTGATTGGCTGCTACATTTTAGGAATGCAACACCTTCTATGATTTTGTCACCATGGGAGTAGTTTTCTATTTTGTTAACATGGTCAAAAACATGCTTAGTTTTTCTTTTTCCAAAAGAAAAGCTGGCCTGCATTTTCTGGGATGATTGGTTCATTATTCAGGTTCATCTGGTTGCCATGTCCCCAGGTGGTGGTCATTTTTAATTTTTTTTTTAGAAAGGGAAAGGGAAGAACCAGTTGTCATGATTGAAGTCTGAACCAAAGACATACACAAGAACAGGGAGGAGTTCTGCTTGGGGAGTATCAGGAGCTAGGTGCTAAATTAAAATGCAGGACATCAAGGGTGGTAATTTCCGGATTACTACCCGAGCCACAAGATAATTGACAAAGAGATAATCAGATCAGGAAAGTGAAGGTGTGGATAATAAAGTGGTGTGGGAATGAGGGGTTCCATTGCATGGGGAACTGGTGCCAATACTGGGACAGGAAGGAGCTGTATCACTGGGACGGGCTGCACCTGAACCAATGGATGTTGTCTATATGGACTTCCAGAAGATATTTAATAAAGTTCCGCACAATAGGTTATTAGCAAAATTAAAGATGCATGGAATTAGAGGTAACCATGTTACATGGGTTGGTTGGGAGGTAGAAGACACAGACTAGGGATAAAGGGAATGTACTCTGATTGGCGGGATGTGACAAGTGGTCTACCCCAGGAATCTGTACTGGTGTCTCAGCTTTTCACCATATGTATCAATGACTTGGATGAAGAAATAAAGAGTTGTATATCCAAGTTTGCAGATGACAGTAAGGTAGAAGGAGCAGTAAGTTGTGTAAATGGATGCAGGAAGTTACAAAGGGACATAGACAGATTAAGTGAGCAGGCAGAACTGTGGCAAATAGAATTCTGGGTGACAGCATCCACTTTGGATCCTAGAATGACAAATCAGAATATTTTTATTAATGGTGAGATTAAGAACTGAGGAGGAGCAAAGGGATTTAAGTGTCGACGTACACAAATCACAAAGCTGGTGTACAGTTACAAAAAGTAATCAAAAAGACAAATGGAATGTTGGCATTTATCTTAAAGGGGCTGGAATACAAAGGGAAGGAAATTATTGTAGAACAGTTTCGGGCACGCACTTCAGAAATAATATATTGACCTTGGAGACGGTGCACTGCAGATCCACCAAAATAATACCAGGCTCGAAGGGTTAAATTATGAGGCGAGGTTGCTTATATTTGGGTTGTATTCCCTTAAGTTTGGAAGGTTGAGGGATGATCTAATTGAGGTGTTTAAAATGATAAAAGGATTCGATAGGGTAGATACAGAGAAACTAGTTCCTCTCTAGGCAGTTCTAGAACAAGGGGGCACAATCTTAAAATTAGAGCTGGGCCATTTAGGACTGAAATCAGGAAGCATTTTTCACACAAAGTATAGTGGAAATTATGAATTCTTTCCTGCAAAAGGCTGTGGATGCTGGGTCAATTGAAATTTTCAAGACTCAGATCGATAGATTTTTGTTAGGTAAGGGTATCAAGGGATATGGATCAAAGATGGGTAAATGAAGTTGAGGTACAGATCAGCCATGATCTGATTGAATGATGTAACAGGCTCGAGGGGCTGAAAGGAACAAGATTAGGCCAATCTTCCTAATTATTTTATTGTTGGAAATGGAAAAAACGAAAACATTCGGCAGTTAATACCTGTGACAGTAGATAAATAAATAGCAGATTTACAACTATACAAATAAATCCTACTTTGACAATATAGCCATTTGATAATCTAGGGAAAAGTGACATGTCTAAACTATATAATGACCGTTCCAGTCAAACATCAATGCCTGGCTCACATCAAATATCACATTTGAAGATTTTAAAAGCTGAATTAATTTGGCATATCACATAATATTTTGCATGTTGAAGTGTTGCATCAGGTTCATGTGTTGTTCATGTTCCAACTGCAGTATAGATTTGCATTCTCAGCACTAGCCACAATGGCAGTGCTTGAGATCATAAAGTTAGTTCTAATTTTAAAAAAAGATACATTTCTTTCCTTAGAATGTCATTTGTATTTCTCCATAAATTTATTGTCACTACTTTTTGAATGACTTCCACAAACTTTTCTAGCAACAACTTGTCACAGGAAGTGGAGTGAATTTTCTTTTTAAGAAAAGCCCCATTCAAATAATTTCATTTTATTCACAGGTATCAGGTTTACAAGCCGCCTTACGTACCATAGAATGTGGACGGGATCTGCCAGTTGCTGTGACTTCAGGTACTAACTGAGTGGGATGACACTTATTAAATACTTTTGTGAAATAGGCTGGTAAGGTGTTATTGCAATCTCTTCATACCGATCACTAGATCTTCATTTCAGGAGAAAATATTTGTCGTGATCAGGTTTAATCTTAAGGTCACTGGTAATCATTTCTTTATTTGACTGGCAGGAGGCAACTACTTCAGAAATACATCTTGAAACTATTGATTTTTTTCATGGAATGGTTACTGAAGCTTTCGATTACAATTCACAGTCATATAGAAAGGTGATTTTGAAGTGTTGGTTGCAAATGAAAACAGCATGAGTCAGAACAAAGAATAGTGTAAGATTTAACATTTTAGGTCTGCGAAATATCTATTCATTTAACTCTTGCATTACATATTTTTTGCTTGTGCATGCAAAAACAATTTTACATACACACCAATTAGTTGGCCACAAATGATGCCAGACATCAGTCACAGTCGCTATTCATTTTTAGCTGATGCAGTATTTTTCTAGAACTAACTTCAGTTGTCAGAGATCAGATGGGACACTGACAGTGCCTGCTTCTTTTTAAGAGAATTTAATAATTGTTAAATAAACAATAACTAGATTGTTTTATTCTCTTTTCATGGTCAAATTATTTTAAAAAATAATAATGTATTAATATGGCTTAAGGCTGCCTGTCCAACATTGTTGTGGATGAGCCAGAACCTTTTGCAGCTGAATAGTGGTAAGACCAAAGGCATGCTTTTTTGCCTCTGACAGAATCTTCACGCCTTAGACTCTGAACCCATCCACCTTCCTGGATGTCGGTTCAATCTCAACGCAACAGTGTCTTACTCAACCCTGAGCTCAGCTTAAAACCCAACATCCAGTCCATGACCAAGTCTGCTTACTTCCACCTCTAAAATATTGCCTGTTTCCATATTTACTTCTCCTCCAGTGCTGCTGAAACCCACATTCATGACTTTACTCACCTTGAAACTCAAATTTTCCATTGTCCTTCTTGCTAGCTCCTGAACACAATCCTGCATAAATTCCAACTCATCCTTTTCCTCGCTTATGACTCCTGTCCTTACCGCCATATGTTTGCTTACTGCTCCTTAGCACATCAAAATCTTCACCTTGTCGAGCAGATCCCTTGCTTGATCTTACCTCTCTAAACTCCTGCATTTCTACATTTCTGCTCGCAACATCTACTTCTCCAACTGTACTGTACTCCTGCCCCCGTTCTCCCCCCCGCCCCCCCCCCCACCCCCCCACCCCCCCCAAACCCTGTTCTACCATTGCTGGTAGATACCTCTGGCATCTTACCTCCACACTCTAGAACTTTTTCCCTAAACCCCTCAACACTACTACATTTCTCCCCACATTCAAACGGTTCCTTAAAACCTACCGCTGCAACAGTGCTTTTGATTACTACTACTAATTTTCCTTCCTACCCCTGCTCTGGTCTGACTCTGACTGTGAAACATCTTGGGACGTTTTACTATGTTAACAGTGCAACATAAATGTAAGTTCTATATAGTTTTCATAATTCCATAAGACGTTCACAATAGCGAATATTTTATGAACTGTGGAGTGTATAATATAATTCTGATTTCACTTATCCAAATTTTGAAATATTGGCATCTACTCAGATCAAATTGTTATAAATTTTGGCGTGTATTAATAAACCTGTGTTGTTAGAAATTTTGGAATCACTTGGCCTATCATAAACTGCAGAACTTCTACGTATCTGGGTAAATTCACTGATCCCCTGCACCCAGTGGGGAGCCACACTTTAAGGGAGCATTGATTGGAGAATTCTTGCTACAGTGTTAGAACTCTGATAATGATCTGCCATAGATATCTTCCTAGGTTTAGTGGCATTAGTTGCCCCTGTAGGTGGATCCCATACCCCTCACTATTTATTTATACAATATCATAACCTCCTGTGACCTGACCGGATATATCATGCCTTTTGCTTTTCCATTCTTTTCAAAGGCGCACTGAGAAAATACCTGGTAAGACAGGGTCAGATACAAATCGTTAAGCTGCTTTAATTCACTGCAAGTGAACATACAGTGCAAAAATTATGATTTGGATTCACCTAATTCAATTAGCACAACTTGTCTTTTGTAACAATACAAAAATAATGCACACACTATGCTTCCCCACATAAGCTGGCTGACTGCCTCATTATCCTCCTGTGTTCATAACATGAGAGGAAGGCCCATACCAGACAACCCTTGCAGAGTGCCTAGGAGCTCTGAACACAAAGGGTGAGAGTTGTTTATCAACTGCTGAGACACGCTCACAAATTGCTCATCATTTACAGTCTTTGGGGAAAGAGTATCAAAGCCTAGCTCATTATCATTTTAGCCACCTTTTGTCTTAAGTGCATTTTTTTAATAACCTGTGTGAATACACTTTACTTTAAAACACAACTCTTAAATACAACATTTTTTTCAAAATCTTTCTGTGGAAAAATGGTCAGAATATCCTGATATGTGACAAGCCCTATATCTGGCTCCCTCACCCTTTGAACTCAGCTGCTTGCTGGAACCAATCTCCAAGGACATGAAATTTCACTCCCTTGACAAGCCTGGCACAGAAGGAGCGGAAAATTGGGATATTAATCCCTGTGCCGGCTCTGCGTTGGATTTTGTGCTGGGTGTGGTTCAGGGGCAAAAGCGTTTGTGCTATTCCTTGGGGATTATATGTATTTGAGGCATTCTGAGAGCCTGTTCATTCTTCTCTGCAAATTGCACTGCTTTGTTCCATTGGTGTCAAAGTCCAGGTGTAATGAAAATACCTGGAACACATGACATTCTTGTTGGCGCACAGCCACAGGAAGTGCTTCCTTACACCCCTTAAAGATGTATTGCCCTCTGTTTGGTAAATAAATAAACGGACACCGCGCAACAATCGCCAAACAGGAGGGTTCCCTCCCTGTCGGGGAACACTTCAGCAGTCATGGACATTCATCCACCGACCTTCGGGTAAGCGTACTCCAAGGCGGCCTTCGAGACACACGACAACGCAAAATCGTCGAGCAGAAATTGATAGCCAAGTTCCGCACCCATGAGGACGGCCTCAACCGGGATCTTGGGTTCATGTCACGCTACACGTTACCCCACCAGCGAACAAATGTTATCTGTTTTTAATATAATGGGTCAGTTGCTGTCTTTTCTATGTTTCTACCTCTCTATCTCTGTTTTTTTTTGTTTGTTTTTTTTTGGTGATTTGTATATTCTGTGAGACCTGGCAGGTAACACCTGTCTGTCTGCACACTGATTGCCTTGGCAACGGGCAGTTGAAAAAACTGTCTGTACTCACCAAGCATTGTTCTGTGAATTATAAATGCGATTTCATCTCGAGGATTTCATTTTCACATCGTTCACCTGACGAAGGAGGAAGCCTCCGAAAGCTTGTGAATTTAAAATAAAATTGCTGGACTATAACTTGGTGTTGTAAAATTGTTTACAATGGTAAATATAATTTTATTTTCAATTTTTACTTTGTGGCTTTTTTCTGTTAAATTGATTTTGAAGCATTGTTTTATTAGTCTTTTTCAGTTCCAGTTACTGTTTTATTTTTATTTGACCTGTTACCACTTAGCAGTCATGGGTGCTTCACTGTTGTGTGGAATTGCCCATGATGGTAGGATGGGTATTTCTTTGGAATTCCTAACCCTCTAATAGCTGGAAGACCAAGAGAATTTCCAGAGGATCCATTAAAGCGATATCTGATTTCTGCCTATATCTGGGATGGTGGCATGGATCCACTATTACCCAGTAAGGGTAATCCACTGGTTCAGCTAGACTTTTGTGGGCATGTCACAGGAGAGTTAACTGGGCAAGTCACTCTCCAGGCTGAGATTGAGTCCTTAAGATGGTGTCTAGTTGTCTCACCAGAAAAGTTGAAGTTTGAAGGAATACATGCAGTGACAAATGTGCAGACCCTGCATTGTCAACCTGAGAGGCAGTATGTGACTGTGTATCATGTATCTCGGTTGTTCTAAAATGTTTTAGTGTCTTGAAACTTGTGACAGTGGCAAAGTTTCATTTTTACATTGCATCTTGAATGTGTGCCATCCTAAGACATGGTATGCATGAGATGCAAAGAACAAGCTGTAAGGTTGCTCGAGAGCTTGGCACAGGTGAGGAGTACATATGGAACAGGCAATACTTTTCAGCAAGCAACCTTAGAGCTGTCTACAAAATACATGGTATACCGTTTACTTCTCAGATTCTTTTGAATACTGTCTTCTTCAACATCTGGCCCCAGGACTTGCTGTTAGTGTGTTCAGTATTGATCGTGCTTACCATCTGCTACCATGATTAGTGCCCTAGTGTTCACTAGGGAGGGTGCCCTGAAATGTCAAACTGGGCAACTGTCCTCGTATCCACCTCATGCAGATGCATGTCCATTTAGCCATGCTTGAAATGATGCATTTAAGGGGAAGCTAGAAAAGTACCTGAGGGAGATAGAAACAGATGTATATGTTGATAGGGTGAGATGAAGGTGGGAGGAGGCTCGTGTGGAGTATAAATACTGAAATAGACCAGTTAGGTTGAATGGCCTGTTTCTGTGCAGTAAATTTTGTGAAATAAGGGATTGACTGACGGGGTCAGTTTCGTGCCTCTTTTCATTGTGGGTTTTCTTTTACTTTACTTATGCCTGATACTTCTCCCTTCACAGCTTTTGCAAGGCTCATAATATGTGAAATTAATTCTGAAGCTTGAGAAGTATTTGTCCCCATACGCAGGCAGTCACCTTTAAGTCGCCCATTGGTTTAATTTCCTGCAGAAGGGCAAAGCTCCACAAGGAGCTATGCATAATTATTATAATCAGCTGGAGCACAAATTTCTGAGCAATCAATGCACTTCTGCACCGAGACGGTTTGCCCAGGCAATTCAGTGCAAAAACCTCGTTCCGGGTGCGCAATTTTAGGCCTTCAATATACACTAAAATGCTTTGCTAAATTCACAGTGAAAAAGGCTAAAATCAAAACCAAGATGAAATGGGATTTATGAGACTGATTACAACCTCATGAAGATTAATAAGTGATTAAATAAAAAAGTGGTTCCTATCATGACTATGTGTGAAACCCCACTGTTAGAAGCTGTATTGTAACTGAAACGGCTTATAGTTTTTGATCTATCATCTCATAAAACCAGTTCCAATAATCTTTATTCCTGATTTAAGCATATCAAAATATATTAACCTGATCTGTCTTTGCTCCTCAGCACCGAAAGTAACTCTTTGCAGCATTTAATGGGGTTATTGGAAGGACAATTGTAAATAAGATTTTGAATAAAATGTACATTTGTAAATTACTTGTAATTAAATAGTACTAAGGCACCAGACTGATAGCTCAAGTAGTTGTTTGGACTCCTAATTCAAAAGGTACAGGATCATATAAGGCTACTTTTAAGAACCTGTTTCACTGATTCTTGACTCAGATGCCGAGTGATTCTTGGTCGTAGCTCTGGTAGTAGGAAAGTAATTGATGGCAGTTGTGAAGAAGGCCTTGGTGTAGCTTATTACACAATCTCTACTGAATGAAGAAAAAAATGTAAAATTATTAAACCATGGGCTGGATTTGCTGTGAGCGGCGAACAAACAGCACCAGCTATTCATTAGACTTGCACTTGCCTGTAGACTTTCTATGGGGTTTTACACAGCAAGTTACTGTAAGTTTGAGATCCAAATGGTGCGGTGCCCTCTACAGGGCACTAAGGACCTGTGTGAACAGGACAAGCAACTGTGTATCTCCTTATCCAATCAGATTGAAGAATTGTTAATGAGCAGAGCAGAGTCTGAACCAGGAAGTGTAAGTTCGAATAGTGAATTCAATGTCAAATCAGGTACAGAAAGCAAAATGAAGAGGGATTAAGAGAGAGGGATAAAAGGGACAAAGAAAAAGTTTTTAAAAATTATTTAAATTCTTTAATTTTTTAAAATCTCCAACAACAATTAAAAGCTTAAGAAATGAGACTCCATGTTTGTAAAAGTTAATTTTCAGTGCCAGAGGGGTTGTTTGGCAGTCATTAAGACTTACCACGCTGTTAAAAAGGCACTTAGATTGGAATGGACCAATTGGAAAGCCTTAACTTTTTTGTGGTGGGTTTAGTCCGTATCTACGACGTCAGTACAGGAACTTCACGCTGTTCAATACATTTGAATGGGGAGCCAGACAGCGAGATACCATTTTTGTGCAGCTTCCGGATGGGCAGCGCATCTTGGACAGCAGCTTCCGGATTTCCGCGTTTAACTGCCCACGTGCAGTCGCTGAAAGTTGTTGTCCGATTTGCGCATAAATAATGGTGAGCACTGTTAGCCTCACTGTTATTTTCACAACAAAATCCAGCCAAAAGTGTTTTCATAGTAACCAATTACTGTTGAGTGCTGAGGTTAGTGTGTTTTTTGAAAAGTAGAATGTAAGATAAGAATATTGTATTCCTTAGCTCATTTATTAGTAGATTTCAAATATTGGGGTTAATTTCCTATGCCCCTTTTGCCCAGATTACCTCAGTGTATTGTGCCTATCTTGGCCTCAATAAGCCTGCATTGGTGAGCGGGTCAGTTGTAACGTTCAGGTTGCACCAAGGAAATGCCTGGAAATGTGAGCAGGAGCAACAGGTGCAGCGCTCGGCCTGGACGCTGGCCTTGGGGCTTTCTGACTGCTGTTAGAAAACATCTACCCTTTTGTAAACCATGAGGAGAGATTGAGTAGAATGGGCCTATACTCTCTGGAGTTTAAAAGAATGAGAGGTGATCTCATCGAAACATATAAGATTCTGAGAGGGCTGGACAGGATAGATGTTGAGAAGCTGTTTCTCCTGGCTGGAGAGTCTCAAAATAGGGGCATAATCTCAGGATAAGTGGTCGGCCATTTAGGACTGAGATGAGAAATTTCTTCACTGAGAGGGTTATGAATCTTTGGAATTCTCTACCCCAGAGGGCTGTGGATGCTCAGTCGTTGAGTATATTCAAGGTTGAGATCAATAGATTTTTGGATTCTAAGCAAATCAAGGGATTTGGGGATCAGGCGAGAAAGTGGAGTTGAAGTCAAAGATCAGCTATGATCATTGACTAGCGGAGCAGGCTCGAGGGGCCATATGGCCTACTCCTGCTCCTAATTCTTAGGTTCTTATGAATCTTGTAGCTGAAGTACACATCTGCGATAAAATCAAAGATTTGACCACGTGTTTATATTGCTACAGCCACATGAGGTATTAGGTTGAAAGCCTTATGAAAATTGATAAATACAATGCAAGTCACTTTCTGCTGAGCTTTATGATGCTCTACATATTCCTCCTATAAATGAAATCCAGCCTGTCCTTTTCTGTTTACTTTGTAATCCTCCAAAGGATCCAACATGGCTGCTGTAAGAAACTTAACAGCCACTGATATTCATAAGATTCGATCCTAATTTTTGGGCTCACTAGGATATAAGCCTCAATTGTGCTCTGGAACTCTGGGTGATATGTTTGCCTCAAACAGAATACTTTCAACTTCAGAAGGACAGCCTTGAAGCGTGTTGATAACTCCTGGCAATGTTGTCCATGACCATTGTGATTTTCCTCCCCTCATTTAGAACAGCTTTTAGGAATTTGGCACTAATACCATCCATGCTTGCTGCCTACTGTTAGCTGGAGGAGGCAGTGTGAAGTCCACTACATCCCATCAAATTGGTTTATTAAGTCCATCTGCCTGTGCAGCAAATCCCAGCAGCTTTTCTACTCTTTGTACAGCCTGTTGGGTTGGACCTCACTTCAATCTAGGGTGCTCTCCAGACTGCAAGGATGCCCTCATGGGTTTGTTGCAGAACACTGGCCTCATCAATTATTGGTTCTACCCCACAGAACTCCTCTTTGCCTTATCATCATAGCATAGATACCATCAACCACTCTGACATGTCAGTCCCCTTTTGTCATAAAGTCAGCGTTTTGTCCAGGAAAGCTAATGACCGTTGTCTTGACAAAATTGCTAACTGGCCATGGTTCTGTTGTTTCCTAATAACACTAACTCAAAGAGATTGCTTCTGTAAAACTCTTTTACCAAAGGAAACATTGGCCTAGATATTAAACCCCCATGACAGACAGGAGAGGTTTCGGGGGAGGAGGGAGGAGGGTTAAAAATGAAAAACGGGGAACATGTCCCCAACCTGTTGGGTACGTGCCTGTTACTGTTTTTACAGCAGCGGGTTTCGAGGTGTGCGAGTGTCCCGCCCTTGAGAGACAGGACACTTCATTAACATGTTTAAATCAGGCTCCCACAGTGCAATTGGGAGCCTGATTTAAATTTGACAGTTGCCGCGTGGGTTTCTTAGGGCTTGGAAAACCCAGCAATGAAAGGAAAGCTGGAACTGAGAGCTCAAGAAGGTAAGTGCCTTTTACAGCACTCCTTGTGGACCAGGAGGAGCAGCAGTGCTCTCCCCGGCCCCTTAAGGAAGCCTTCGGCGTCCTCCTGCCTATCACAGCCTCTCTCTCTCCCCTGCCGCGATCGCAGACTCCGCCCCCCCCATCCCCGATCTCTTGCTCCCTCCCTCCCGCAATGTCCTCTCTACCCCCCGCAATGTCCTCTCTACCCCCCACCCCCCCTCCCCCACAAAGCCCCAGTCACTTGCTCCCTCCCTCCTGATTGCCGAGGACCGTTCCCAAGGGCCCCTGACTGCGGTCTCCTGCTGCTGGTTTTCCCTCCGGCCGCCGGCCAGCTCTGTCAATTTAGACGGCTGCTGGGTAGGAAACAAGAAAAGAAAATAATAATGAGGTCCTGCCATTAAATTCAGTAGGCCTCCACGTCCCTGGCCTTGCTGGGTTTTCCCTGTGCTACTGCGCTGCCCTGCACCCTCCCTGCCTCCCTCTAATTATTAGGGTCATTGTGTTCTTCTCCCCTGCCTCCATTGTTTTCCTTTTAGAAATTCCTAAACATTTCCAATCTGAAACTATTGGCTATACAAGAGCTTTTAGATGGAATTTAGGAATGGTTGCTATATGTATGTATCTGGAGAATACGTGCACATTTCTTAAGAATGTGACAATGGACTCAAAAGTATGTGGGCGAGTGCATTCTGGAGTAAGTGGGGCCCACTTGTTCTAGGGTGGAGGCTCGTACACCACTTCAGCATACAGCGTACCAGCTTCCAATATAACACCAGGTTCCCTTTAAGCCAATTGCGTGGGAATGCCTGGACAGTCGTACCACTGTTGACTAGTCCCTGTAGAAATGGGTATCTGCTGTTTTCTGAACAGGGGCGGGTGAGGGAGGTGGTTGTTCCTGAGTTTTCTACCAGAATTATGGTGAGAGACAGATGGAACTGCCAAGTAATTCTAGCCCCCAGGGCTTTTATTAAATAAAAATATCAATCCATTCCAGCAGTACAGCACTGGACACTCAAAAGGTCTAGAGTTTACATTGCAACCTTTACAGTGCCTGGCCAGACTAAGATTAAACTCTTCGTTGTGGTGAAATCTTAAGGAAGAGGAATATACAGATGGAATGAATGTTGCTTTACAAATAGCACATTCTTATTAGTTAATCGAGAAGTGATATAAGAACATAAGAAATAGGAGCAGGAGTAGGCCAATCGGCCCCACGAGCCTGCTCCGCCATTCAATAAGATCATAGCTGATCTGATCCTAACCTCAAATTTAAATTCATGTCCAATTTCCTGCCCGCTCCCCGTAACCCCTAATTCCCTTTACTTCCAGGAAACTGTTTATTTCTGCTTTGAATTTATTCAATGATGTAGCTTCCACAGCTTCCTGGGGCAGCAAATTCCACAGACCTACTACCCTCTGAGTGAAGAAGTTTCTCCTCATCTCAGTTTTGAAAGAGCAGCCCCTTATTCTAAGATTATGCCCCCTAGTTCTAGTTTCACCCATCCTTGGGAACATCCTCACCGCATCCACCCGATCAAGCCCCTTCACAATCTTATATGTTTCAATAAGATCGCCTCTCATTCTTCTGAACTCCAATGAGTAGAGTCCCAATCCACTCAACCTCTCCTCATATGTCCACCCCCTCATCCCCGGGATTAACCGAGTGAACCTTCTTTGTACTGCCTCGAGAGCAAGTATGTCTTTTCTTAAGTATGGACACCAAAACTGTATGCAGTATTCCAGGTGCGGTCTCACCAATACCTTATATAACTGCAGCAATACCTCCCTGTTTTTATATTCTATCCCCCTAGCGATAAACGCCAACATTCCGTTGGCCTTCTTGATCACCTGCTGCACCTGCATACTAACTTTTTGATTTTCTTGCTCTAGGACCCCTAGATCCCTTTGTACTGCAGTACTTTCCAGTCTCTTGCCATCAAGATAATAACTTGCTCTCTGATTTTTCCTGCCAAAGTGCATAACCTCACATTTTCCAATATTGTATTGCATCTGCCAAATCTCCGCCCACTCACCCAGCCTGTCTATATCCCCCTGCAGGTTGTTTATGCCCTCCTCACTCTCTACTTTCCCTCCCATCTTTGTATCATCTGCAAACTTTGATATGTTACACTCGGTCCCCTCCTCCAAATCGTTAATATAGATTGTAAAGAGTTGGGGACCCAGCACCGACCCCTGCGGAACACCACTGGCTACTGGTTGCCAGTCCAAGAAAGAACCATTTATCCCAACTCTCTGCTTCCTGTTAGATAACCAATCCTCTACCCATGCCAGAATATTACCCCCGATCCAGTGATTCTTTATCTTGAGCAATACTTTTTAATGTGGCACCTTGTCGAATGCCTTCTGGAAGTCTAAATACACTACATCCACTGGTTCCCCTTTATCCACCCTGTACGTTATGTCCTCAAAGAACTCAAGCAAATTTGTCAGACATGACTTCCCCTTCGTAAAGCCATGCTGACTTTGTCCTATTAAAATATGTTTATCCAAATGTTCTGCTACTGTCTCCTTAATAATAGACTCCAAAATTTTACCCACCACAGATGTTAGGCTAACTGGTCTATAATTTCCAGCCTTCTGCCTACTACCCTTTTTAAATAAGGGTGTTACATTAGCAGTTTTCCAATCTGCCGGGACCTTTGCCGAGTCCAGAGAATTTTGGAAAATTATTACCAAATAATATGGATGAGTGGTGTGGAAAATTCTACAACAACTTGCATTTATATAGTGCCTTTAATGTAATAAACATCCCAAGGCACTTCACAAATAGATCTGGAAGAAAGATATTAGGAGGGTGACCGAAAACAAGTGAGTCTTGAAGTTTTTAGAGGGGCCAAGTGGAGAGGTTTAGATAGGGAGTTCATAAGAATACACTCTGCCACCTATGGTGGGACAAAAGGCGGGATGCACAAAGGCCAGAGTTAAAGGAACGGAGCATTCGGAAAGGGATGTTGGGCTGGAGGAAATTGCAGAGGTAGGGCGGGGCAAGACCATGTAGAGTACAAGGAATTTTAAATGTAATGAGTTGCGAGACCAGGAGCCAGCTGGGATGGGAGTGATGCTGAGTGGGACTTAGTATGGGACAGAATACATACTGCAGAGCTTGGGACAAGTTGGAATTATGAAGGGTGGAGGATAGGAGGCCAACTAGGAGAATATTAGAGTAGTTGAGTTTGGAGGTGACAAATAGTGGCAGGGGAAAGGCAGGTAAGGTTGTGGAGGTGGAAGTAAGCAGTCTTGGTGACGGATAGGACAACCACTGGCGAACCGTGGCTGCAGTGTGTACCATCCACAGGATGCACTGCAGCAACACGCCAAGGCTTCTTCGACAGCATGTCCCAAACCTGCGACCTCTACCACCTAGAAGGACAAGGGCAGCAGGCACATGGGAACAACACCACCTGCACGTTCCCCTCCAAGTCACACACCATCCCGACTTGGAACTATATCGCCGTTCCTTCATCATCGCTGGGTCAAAATCCTGGAACTCCCTACCTAACAGCACTGTGGGAGAACCTTCACCACACGGACTGCAGCGGTTCAAGAAGGCAGCTCACCACCACCTTCTCTCGGGCAATTAGGGATGGGCGATAAATGCTGGTCTCGCCAGCAACGCCCACATCCCATGAACGAATAAAAAAAAAATTAATTATTTTAAATCTGAGGTTGATAGATTTTTGCTAGCCCAAAGGTAGTAAGGGATATGAACCCAAGGCAGGTGAATGAAGTTCGGATACAGATAAGCCATGGTCTCATTGAACGGCAGAACAGGCTTGTGGAGCTGAATGGCCCACTCCTGTTCCTATGTTCACGGTGTGGTTTTGAATTAACATGGTGTTTCACTGTTTCCAGAGCTTCCCCTTTGTATCAGTCAGTTTCCCGAAATACAGGATATGACACACAGAGCATGGCAGGTTACGAGGTGAGTGAAACCTCAATCATTCATATAGGATGTGCATTGGGAATAGTACCTTGGCTACCCTTGAGGTCATTAAACCTCATCTTGCACGGTTCTTGAGGTGATAGAGGTTGCACTGACAACTTCAGCAACCTCCCTCCATTGGGCCTGAACCACTCTTTTATGGGGCTTCCTGCCCTCAGTCCCTGGGAGCTGTTCCCTTCTAGCCCTTACTTCGCTTAGTAAAACAAACATGGCTGTATCTGAGAACCTGGGACCCCTTCCTGCTGTTGAACTCTCCCATCCTCATCTCCCAAGGCTGCTGTTCCTTCAGACATTCTTCCACGTGGCTCCTGATCTCAAAAAAAGTCATGCCCCCTTAATTAGCTGCAGCAGCACTATGGCGGTTACCAATGAGGAGCGGTATTACCACTTCTAACCCATCCCCCATATATAATTAGGGCCCATGGAGGAAAAACTAACAGGTTAGCGGCGGAGTCAAACTACTAACCTGCCAACCAGAGGTAAATCCAGCCCATCATCTTTATAAATTAAAAGGTAGATTCTAACTAAAATTATAAGTGACATCTTCTTAGGAATATCGGAACAGGAGCAGGCCATTCGAGCCTGTTCCGCCATTCAATGAGATCATGGCTGATCTGTGACCTAACTGCATATACCCGCCATAGCCCCATATCTCTTAATACCTTTGGTTAACAATAATGTATCAACCACAGATTTAAAATTAACAATTGAGCTAGCATCAACTGCCGTTTGTGGAAGAGAGTTCCAAACTTCTACCACTCTGTGTGTAGAAGTGTTTCCTAACTTCACTCCTGAAATTCCTTGCTCTAATTTTTAGACCATGTCCCCTAATCCTAGACTCCCCAACCAGGGGAAATAGGGTAGATGGAGAGAAACTATCACTTTCCCTTAATATCTTCAAAACTTCGATCAAATCACCCCGAAATCTTCTAAATTCTAGGGAATACGACCCTAGTTTGTGTAATCTCTTCTCTTAATTTAATCCTTGGAGTCCAGATTTCATTTTAGTGAATCTACACGGCACTCCCTCCAAGGCCATTATATCCTTCCTAAGGTGTGGTGCCCAGAACTGATCACAGTACTCCAGGTGTGATCTAACCAGGGCTTTGTATAGCTGTAAATGATCTGTGTACATGGACCCCCATTGTTTCGAGCTTTACACCATTTATAAAATACTCTGATCTATCCTTTTTAGGTCCAAAGTGGATGACCTCACACTTGCCACAGTTTTGCCCATTCACATAATCTATTAATATCTCTCTAATTTTATGTTTCCAGCTACACTGCTTACAGTGCTGCCTATTTTTGTGTAATTGGCAAACTTGGGGATATGTGGCTCTCTATCCCGTTATCTAAGTCTTTAATAAATATAGTGAATAGTTGAGGCCCCAACACAAATCACTGTGGGATTATTCTTAAATAATGGATTCATATTTTTATGATGGTGTGAACTTTCTGCTCATGTCAGATACTTAATTTGCTTCATGCCAAAAAGGGAAAATGCATGTTAGGGGTGTAAAATAAACCAGCTGTGAAAAGGAAAACCATATTTGGGCCCCGATATTAGCGGGGAGGGGGATGGCAGCGGTGGGGGGGCGGGACTTGGGGGGGAAGAGGGACTGGGCGCGTGAGTAACCCGCCCAGTAAAATCTGTCTGTTCCTACCCGATCGCGGGTAAATTGGAGCCACTTAACGTGGCTTCCGAGTTTCCCGTCGAAAACCTGCGCAGCGGACGGACTGTGCACCCACATCACTGTCTGCCGGACGAGCCCTATTTAAAGGGGCAGTCCTCCACTGCAGCTCCTGGAGCAAACACCCAAAATTACAGAATGGAGCAGCCCAGAGGAAAGGCTGCTCCCAGATTTAGTGATGCCTCGCTCCAGGTGCTACTGGATAGGGTGAGGAGGAGGAGGGATATATTCTACCTGGCAGACGGGAGGAAGTGGCCTGGCTCGAGGTCACCGGCAGCAGCAACGTCTCCCGCACCTGGATACAGTGCAGGAAGTGCTTCAATGACCTAACTAGGTCAGCCAAAGTGAGTACACTTACCCATTTTCCTACACTCCATCTTCCACATCACTGCCCCCACCCCACAACTCATTCTGCACTGCCAACATTACTCACACCCACTCAAACCTCATCCTCAACTTACCGGCACTTACTCACCACTTCCTCACCTCCCCAGTACTCATCCCACCACTACCACTCAACCCAAACCTCATACAATGTCAAGACTCTGTCTCATACTCACCCTCTGATGCATCTCTTTCACGGTCAGCCTCACCCAAACTAATGCATTCAGCGGTTGGCCACGTCACCATCACTCATTCATGCCTCTCTACTTTCTCCCCTTACAGGAGGAGAGAGCCCAGAATGCACGGGACAGGACGAGGAACGGAGGGGGGCCGCAGCATCTAGTCGTCCTCACAGACGCGGAGCAGAGGCTCTGGAACTAAGCCGCACCCTCGAGTGCCTGTCTGTCGGGGACGTCGAGACTGGCACCTGATAAACGGCTGATGACAGAACTTTAACATTCAGCACACACAACAGCAATTGATGTTAACATGCCTTGCCATCTTCAGCACCTCAACATCTGTCATCAAACTTAATATTGCCTTCTGTTCTCTTACAGGGCCTTCAGTGACTGCCGTGACGGCGGAGGGCAATTCCTCAGGGGACCTGCCGGCCTCTGAGGAGGCACTGTCACATCTGAGCTAGCCATCCACCAGCGCAGATACACACATCTCAGTGGGTCCCCGTCCTCACTTAGTTGGGGTTGCACATGGTGAGTCACCACACATGTGAGCACGAGCAGACACTGTTGGCAGGGGCAACTGTGGAGAGTCGCGTCGGTGGGAGCACTCTTCTCCAGGCTCTGCTCAGCTGGACACAGATGCTGAACCCTGGTGGCCATCCATGAAAAGGAGAATGATTGAGGGGCAGCAGCACATTTGCGAGGTGATGAAACAGGTGCCACGCGCACTCTCCACAATCGCGCAGAGGAAAGAGTCGGTCAACTCCTGCATAAGTGGAATGGTGGCACTGGTACAGGAGCGAATCTCTGAGATAGTGTCGCAGGTAAGTACAGGAATGTCTGCGATGGAGGGAAGGCTAGCGTCCATGGAGCTTCAAGCACTGCTCACAATTGAGTCCATTCAGGCCCTGACAACGGCCCTTCGAACTCAGGGAAAACAAAATTCTGCTGCCTTAAAGGCAAAGGTTTTGTGAGCACAAAGGGGATGCACAAGGGTGTTTGACTGTTCGTCATGTTTTTTATTTATATTTGATTTTTGTTAATGCCACATTAAATACTATGATTGTCACCACTATGGTCAGGTCTTGGCCATTCTTGACTGGCTTGTGTAATAAGGCCGTTTCATGAGGTTCACCATGAACGCCCACACTTGATGCTACCCATTGGGTCATTCTACGGTGGGTGTATGTGTAGTTGCAGGACTATTTTGTGCAGAGGGCAGTGGGGTGGGGGGGGGGTGAGTGGGGGCTGTTGTGGCCGCTGCTCTGTCCAAGTGGTGAGGACTGGACCGTTCACACTGTCTGATGTTAGGAGAACCGTTCACATATCAGTGACTCCCTGGCCTCACGAGCAGCCAGGTGAGCCGCTGTTCTGCCCATAGGTTGCTCCTCCTCCTCAATGCGGGTGGCAGATGTAGATGGGGCCTCCTCCAGCGGTACCCCTCTCTGTTGTGCAAAGCACACCAGATGACTATAATGCGTCCCACACTGTCTGGTGCGTATTAAAGCGCTCACCCAGAATGATCAAGGCACCTGGAGCACATCTTGAGCAGCCCTGTAGCATGATCAATTGTAGACCTCGTAACGACGTGTATCGATTACACCCTGCACTGGTGGGAAGCCAGCCACAGTGTGAAATCCCACTGCCCTCTCCGTGTGGCTGAGGTCATCCATGGGGAAGTTAACGCAGTGTGAGGCCCTGCGAAACAAGCCGTAGGTGACCTGCCTTATGCACTTGTGTGCAGACGACTGACAGACCCCGGCGATGTCCCCAGTGGCACCCCGGAATGATCCGGAGGTGAAGAAGTTGAGGGCAGTGGTGACTTTGACAGCAACATGTAAGGAGATGCTGCTCGGGCCAGCCGGGAGCAGCTCGGCATGAAGGAGGCTGCAGATGTCCGCGACTACCTGGCGACTGACTCTGAGCCTCTGTATGCACTGCCCTTCAGAGAGGTCCAGGAAGCTGAGCCTCGGTCTATAGACCCTGTTGCGAGGGTAGTGCCTCCTGCGACGTCGCTCTCTCTCGTTGCCCTCCGTGCTCTTGTGCAGGTGCCTGTGGCGCAGCACTGTGTTGTGGAGCTCCATGTGGCGGAGGTGGATGGCGTGCCTGGCGAGGCTGGTGATGTTGTTCGTCCTCGGATGAAGTGATGAATGCAGCTATGGCGCCCCCCATCCTGATGGTGAGTTTGAGGGGGTCCGCAAAGTAGGTAAATGTGTTTGCACAGCAGAGTTTTGGGTAGAAATTAAGAATTTTGAGTGGAAGGACAAAGGTCTTGCAGCCAAAACTTTGTCTGAAGTGACAGAGTGCCCTGCTGCAATAAGAGGTTTTCCCCCCACCTGTCAAATAATGCTTTGCATCTCTCACTGGCTGCTGACTTAAACATGTCTGCTACAACAGGGAGTGTTTCCCACAGCACGGGAAACATGCTGAGGATCCTTCAAAATTGCATCCCTGCCAAAATCTCCACTCAATGAGGTCTCTCAAGTACCTCAACTATCTACCTAACTATGTAAAGCAGCATCCCGCCGGCTTTAATTGCCGGTTGGAGTCCCGCATTCGGGAGCTGCGCGCCCATCCGAACCCGCTCCGGGATTCCGCCATTTTACGAGCTGCCCCCAGTGCACCCGCTCCACCATCCGAAAATCGGCCCCTTGATGTCTATCAATAGAACATTTAAAAAAGTGGGACTTTTTGGTTTATAGTGATATTTCCATGTCCATTTGTATTTTAATGTTTTAACTGCACATTGAATGATTTCAACACCTTTAGTGCTTCTTGAGGATTTTTGTGGGCTTTGTTTTACATATGTCTTTCAATTTCCATACATTGAGTGATTATATTGTCAGATTTATATTGCATCTACCTCAGTGAGAACTCATTCTGTTTCCCATTTCAAACAGGCTACAAGGGCCAAAGGGAATGTAGAAGAGATGGTCCCAGCCATAGAGCGCTCGCTGAAGCTAAAGAGGAAAGACATCATCATGATTCATCTCAAGGTTCAACAAAGCAGTTGGTGAGCAGGCATCCAAAAGTAAGCGTAACAAAAAAAAAGTGCTCCTCTTCCACTTAGTTTGCTTATATTTAATGTTATGCTTTCCCTTTACATTTTTGACTGTTGAATGCCTTTTCCAAATTCAGGGAGCATACAAGGGCATTAGTTGAACAGCCTCCTGATGTCTCTTGAAAGTGGCCCCTTATTAAGCCTATTGGTCTGCAAGACCAGCTCAGGGATGACTATCTTGTCTGGAGGCTAAGATCTTGACCAGTACTTTATAGTCAGCATTGAGAAAGGATGTAGGTCTGTATCATGATCACTGGGCCGCTCCTTATCTTATGTACTGATATGATTGTGGCTGCCTTAAGAATGTCTGGGAGGATCTTTGTCTCTAGCATGTAGTGTAGGAGTTTCAGTAATAGAGGAATGAGCTGTCGGGAGTAGGGCCTTGTACAACTCAGCAGGATAGCCCTCAGGCTCTGAGGCTTTCATCGATTGGAGACTTTATACTGCCATAGTACATAGGAACTGGAGTAGGAGATTCAGCCCCTCGAGCCAGTTTTGCCATTTAATTTGATTGTGGCTGATCTTTACCTCAACTCCATTTACCTGCCTTTGTTCCATATCCCTTAAAAGCCTACCCAACAAAAACCTATCAATCTCAGTCTTGAAAATGTAAATTGAGCCAGCATCCACAGCCATGTGTGGGAGTGAGTTCCAGCTTTTGTTCTGGTTCCCCCAGTAGAGGAAATACCATATTGAATCCCTTAATCATTTTAAACACCTCGATGAGATCAGCCCTCAATCTTCTAAACTCAAGGGAATACAAGCCAAGTTTATGCAACCTGTTCTTACAATTTAACCCTTTAAGCCAGGGTGTCATTCTCTTGAATCTGCGCTGTGCCCCGTCCAAGGCCAATATGTCTTTCCTGAGGTTTGGTGCTCAAAGCTCAAAGCTGAATGTGCAGTACTCCAGATGGGGTTTGGCTAAGGCTCTGTACAACTGAAGCATCACTTTCTCAACTTTTGAATTCCATCTCTCCTGAGATAAAGATCAATATTCCATTCACCTTTTTGATTACTTTGTACCTGTGGATTAGCTTTTAGTGATTTGTGAACATGGACTCCTCCACAGCTCTTAGTCTCTCACCATTAAGAAAATTATTTTGATGTATCTTTCTTAGATCCAAAGTGGATGACCTCACACTTCCCCACATTGAATCCATCTGCCATAGTTTTACCTACTCACTTAGTCTGTCTATGTCCCTTTGTAACTTTTTGCTCCCATCTATACAACTTAGTGTCATCTGCAAACTTAGATATACAACTCTCGATTCCTTCTTCCAAGTGTTAATATATATGGAGAAAAGCTGAGGCTCCAGTACAGATCCCTGGGGAACACAACTTGTCACATCCTGCCAATCAGAGAACAAACCCTTTATCCCTACTCTCTGTCTCCTACCTCCCAACCAATTACCGACCCACGTCACAAGGTTATCTCCAATTCTGTGCTAATTCTATTTGCTAATAATCTCTTGCATGGAGATTTATCAAGTGGCTCCTGGAAGTTCATATAGACAACATCCATAGACATTCTCCTATGCACCATGCTAGTGACCTGCTCAAAAAATTCAACTAGATTAGTCAGACATGACCTGCCCTTCACAAATCCATGCTGACTCTCTTTGATACTTGTCCAAGTGCTCAGTCACTCGGTTTCTGATGATAGATTCCGGTAACTTCCTCACAATTGATGTTAAATTGACAGGTCTGTATTACCTGGTTTCTCTCTCCCTCACCTCTTGAATAATAGAGTGATATTTGCAATTTTCCAATCCAAAGGCACAATTCCTGAATCTAGAGAGCTTTGGAAAATAATGACTAACACGTGTGCAATTTACTCACCTATTTCTTTTAATACCCTGGGGTGGAAACCATCAGGTCCTAGAGATTTGTCTATATTAAGTCCCATTATTTTCTCCATTACCATTTTTTTTGCTTATATTAAATTCACTAAGTTCCTCCCCAAGACTTATTTTTAGGTTCTCTTGTACTGCCGTTATTTTGTCCTCTTCCTTCGCTGTGAAAACGAATACAAAGAATTAATTTTAAGTCTGCTATTTCCGTATTTTCCGTCACAATCTCACCTGAATCTGTCTTTAATGAGCCCACGTTGTCTTTTACCACTCTTTCTCTTAACATATGTGTAAAAATTTGGAGTTCACTGGTTGAGATGGAGTATTGAGTGACTTTGCGTTTTCCTGGGAGAATTGAGGGAGGGAGAGGTTAGATGGATGTTGTGCAGTTTCTTGTAGGTTGGCCTGACACTTAGAGGAAAGGAGCAAGGTATTGTAGTTTGCAAACTCTCTTTTTGTCTCAGTGGGTTAGAAATTGGGCATACAATGGGCACAACGAAAGCCAGTTTTGGGGAGCAATGTCCCGTGCCTAATCAGTGCCAGGGATATGGGCATATGCAGCTGCCCAGGCACCCGTGGTGCCCACCTACTTCAGGACCCCTGAACTAAATTGGTGAGCGATGAGCAGAGCAGGTGAGTTTTTGTAACAATCCAGCAGACCAGATTATTGAGTTCAGTTTCACAATTGGCCATGGTGGGATTTGAATTTACAACCTCTGGGTTGCTAATCCAGTACCACTACACTACCATACATGAATAGTTAACACTGAGGGACGTTATTGGGGCAACGTAAATGTGGCTTTACTCTGCACCTGCTTGTGCTTTATCTGACCTAGGAGTGCATGAAGCTGGGTTCCTGAAATGAAAAGTGTTCTAGCACTAACATCCCTCACCTTGATGAGCACAAAAAAAGTGAAGTTAGAAAGCTAGAGCCACTAATTAGAATGGAGGGATGTTATGTTAGTACATAGAATTACACAGAATGTACACCACAAAAACATTTGGCCCAAATTCTTGGAACTTGTTCATGCCGGTGTTTATGCTCCACATGAGCATCCTCCCACCCCTCTTCATCTAACCCTATCAGCATAACCCTCTATTCCTTTTTCCCTCATGTGTTTATCTGGCTTTCCTTTAAATGCATCTATGCTATTTGCCTCACCTACTCAAGCAAACATTTTGGTATACATTGTAGTGATAAATATTGTGGCATTTGTCAGCCTCCAGACTCAATTGTTTTCAATACACTTCTCGCTGGCCTCAAGATCTCGACTTCTGTAAATTCATAACTCATCTAGAACTCTGCCACCTGCATTCCATCTGCACAAAGTCCTGCTCACCTTTCACCCAGTCTTTGCTGATCTCAGTCCCTTAGTATATCAACTTCAAAATCCTTGTCCTTGTATTCATATCTCTCCATGGTCTCTACACTCTACAATTCAACCTCATTCAATCATATATCTAACTTTGCAAGTTTTGCTCTTCCAGCGCTGTCTTCTGAACATTCCATGGCTCCCACTACCTTTGTGGCTGAGTCTTCAGTAATCTCACTCCCACTTTTTGATAGTCCCTTCCTAAATCCCTATGCTTTGATACACCCTCCCCAGCTCTAAAAGCTTCCTTAAAACTGACCTCTTCAATTGCAGCATTGACTACCCCTCAAGTTTCCTCCTACACCTACTTGGATCTGATGTCAAACTGTGAAGTGCATTGAGATGTTTTTCTACCTTGAAGGCACTATATAAATACAAGTTGTTGGTATCCGAGAAGCCAGATCAGGTTGCTAATGATAGTGTGCATTTTACTGTCATTCCATGTCAAATCAAGCACTTAGAGCACCTGGATAGAAAACTTCTTGCTTCATCAGATTCTATGAAACGTATGGTTAACAGTATACATGGTTGCTTTGCTATGATGACTGTGTTTATCATCCAGTGATGTATATTTTTCTGATTGTCCAAATTTAGTCTTAAGTTCATATCGTATCACTTCAACACACCACCCATATTGACATGCTAGCCTAGATTTTATGATCTGGGTGCAGATAACACCTGAATGGATAGGAACAGGTTTTACACTGACACAAAAGGAAGTGTGTTATTTGTACCTAATTTTCTGGGGAAAATGGAGCCAGGATCTGAGAATTGGGGGGCAAGGGAACTCAGGGCTGGAGGTCTGGGGATCAGGGAGGGGTGGTGGCGAGGTAACACAGGAGTCCGAGGATCGGGGCATGGGTCGGGAATCGGGGCAAGAGGCATGGGTTGGGGATTACGGGAATCAGCGTTGGGGATTGCGGGGATCAAGGCCAGGGATTGTGGGAGTCAGGTCGGGAAAAGAGTAGAGATCGGAGCCGGGGATTGGGTTGGGGGCGGGAGCGATGATGGGGGGGGGGGAGGGGGGGAGGGAGCAGTGATTGCGTCCTTTCAATGTGGGCTCAGTAGGAGCACTCCTGCTCCTCTTGGCTCCACATTCAGGTACTTACCTTACTTGTTGCAGGTGATTCCTAGGGCTGGTTTACCTGAGTGCAGCCCAAGATGGCGCTGACTGCCTCTGCAAACCAATCTTGGAAGGGGACCTCAAACAAAGGTGTGCAAAGGGCCTAATGTCTGCTTTAGGTGTGGGTAAAAGATGCCTCTTGTTCACCCTTACCTAACATGGCGGGCGGCGCACTTCCGGCCGGAAATGTGCACATGCTTCCTGCCCGCCATATTGGGGCCTTAGCAGTCCAAGTAGCACCCGATAAATGGGTGCTGCATGGACCAATTTCTTGACCTACATCTTGCAAGGTAGAAGATTGTGAAATAATGTGCAGGATGTCTCTGACCCCAAATTAATATCTAAATCGAGTTACATCGAAACTACAGCATTAAAAAAAGGCCATTTGGCTCAACTGGTCTATGCCGGCGTTTATGCTCCACACGAACCTCCTCACTCCCTAGTTCATCTAACCCTATCAGCATTCCTTTCTTTCTCATGTGCTTATCTAGCTTCCCCTTAAATGTATCTATGCTATTTGCCTCAACTACTCCTTTTGGTAGTGCGTTCCACATTCTTACCACTCTTTTTGGGTAAAGAAGTTTCTTCTGAATTCTCTATTGGATTTATTAACGACTATTTTATATTTATGACCTCAAGTTTTGGACTCCCCCACAAGTGGAAACATTTTCTTTATGTCTACCCTATCAAACCCTTTCGTTATCTTAAAGACCTCTATCAGGTCACCCTACAACCTTCTCTTTTCTAGCACATTCAGCCTTTCCTGATAAGCATATCCTCTCTGTTCTGTTATCATCCTTGGCAATCTTTCTTGCACCTGCTCCAATACCTCTATATCCTTTCTATAGTATGGAAATCAGAACTATGCACAGCAGTCCAAGTGTGGTCTAACCCAGGTTCTATACATGTTTAACATAACTTCTCTGCTTTCCAATTCTATCCCTCTAGAAATTAACCCCTGTGCTCGATTTGCCTTTTTTATGGTCCAATTAACCTGCGTCGCTACTTTTAGTGATATGTGTATCTGTACCCCTAGATCCCTTTGGTCCTCTATCCCATTCAGACTCTTATTATTCATGCAGTATGTAGCCTCCTTATTCTTCCAAAATGTACCATCTCACACTTGTCTATATTGACATTCATTTGCCAATTACACGCCCATTCTGCAAGTTTATTAATATCCTCTTGCATTTTGATGCATTCCTCCTTTGTATTAACAACACCCCCCAATTTGGTGTCGCCTGCAAATTTTGAAATTGTACTTCCAATTCCCAAATCGTTAATATAAATTGTGAACAGCAGTGGTCCCAGCTCCAATCCCTGTGGAACACCCCTTCACCATTAAATAAAGCAGCTGCCTGTATGAAGCAAGTGCTATGCCAGCCTTCCCCACCTATGGGAAGTTGCATGTAATGCAAAGTTGTTGGAGAGGAGATCTTCACCCACTTTTGATCATTACCTATTTTAGGCCCAGAGATCAGTGGACCTGATTGAAATAACCAGGCTACTGAATCTATTTTGTGCTTTACATATGTTTGTGTCATTGAAGTGGCTCAGTGTATTAATTATGAGTTGAGCTGCAGAGAAACAAATGCTTTTCTCTGGGTTAAGAATCAATCCTTTGACAACCTTTCGAAATGCCTGCTGTCTTTCTCAAGAACCCTTTGTAGACAGTGAATCTAAGAGAGGAGAATAAAATGTAGCTTTGGAGCTTGAGCAATAATTTTCTTGTGAAGGCAAAATTATTGACCATATAAGTACCAAGCTTAAACACCTTCCCTAGAATGAATTGTAGATTAATATCTTTGCAATGAATGACATTCTTTAAATCTTACTTTAACAGAACCAAAATAAAGCCTCATTTGCCGGCCTTTGGAATATCTTGGGGAGGAGATTTTCAACTTCGGCCCAAAACTGGCACAAAGTTGATGGTGTGCCTGCAGTGCCCGCACAAGGCCACAGGTGGGAGGCCCAAGTTCAGGCCTCATTTGAATTTTACCAGCGATCTGCGGCACCAAACGAGCACTCTGCCACAGCTCTCTGGATTCGGAAGGCGGTAAATCGATCAGAAACTGCATAGAGCCAGCCGGCAGGCAGGGACTGTTGGGGCTGGGGAGCAGATCCTGGGGTGGAGATCGGGCTGTCAGTGGGCCGGAAGATTCTTGTGGGACCAGAAGGTTCATGAACATTCCCCTTGGCCCCACAAAGATCTTTAAAAAAAAAACACACATCTTTCCTGAATGTCCATTTAAGGACGGCTGGTTAGGCTGCTGAACACCCAGTGCAAATGGTAATACCATTTATGACATATGGTCCACCTGTTTGTACATTAAAATTGCAATTGGAATCCTACAACTGGTGTAGGTCCCCAATTTGCATATTTAAACAGCATCCTGCTTGTTTTGTGGGGAACCAAGACCTACATTGGCTCGTGGTCCGGCAACACCTTGATTTTAAAATTCTCATCCTTGTGTTCAAATCCCTCCATGACCTACCGCCCCCCCCCCCCCCCCCCACAATCCCTGTAACCTCCTCCAGCCCTACAATGCCCCGGGATCTCTGCATTCCTCTAATTCTGGCCTCTTGTGCATCCTGATTTTCTTCGCTCCATCATTGGCGGTCGTGCCTTCAGCTGCCTAGACCCTAAGCTCTGGAATTCCCTCCCGATACCTTGCCGCCTCTCTGCCTCTCTCTACCCCTTTAATTTGCTCCTTCAAACCTACCTCTTTGACCAAGCTTTTGGTCACCTGTCCTAATATCTCTATGTGGTTCTGTCTCAAATTTTGTCTGATAACGCTCCTGTGAAGTGCTTTAGGAGGTTTTCACTATGTTACAGGCTGTATTGTTGTTGGTGGTGCAGTGCTGGCTGCCCATTTGAAGGCCTGCCTGAAAATTGAATTAGAGATGGCAATTGGGTGTCCAAGTACCCATCAGATTTTCCATTGCTGACTGCCTGTTTTTAAGTTGAAAATCCCTCCCTTTATATCTACACACCTTCTGAAGTTGTTTAGTCAGTTTGCTGACTGCTTTTAACACTTCTGTATTGATATTATGAATCCCTAGAGTCTTGCCATTCTTGAACTTCTGTGTGGTCATTATGGCAGCTTCTAATCTTGGTTAGAATAATCAATACCCAAGTCATTCTCGATTTCTAGTTCATTAAATGCAGCCAAGGTTGGTAGGTTGCAGTTCAGCAACTAGTTGAAGTACTTTATCCATCTTTGCCTGCCATTGTCAGCATCAACAATCAGCATATTATTCTGTGCTTGATGAGGGAGGTAATCCTGCCAATTTATAAATTATTGGTGCAAATACACTTAGAATACTGTGTATAGTACTGGTCGCTATAATACAAAGAGGATATTGCAACTAATCAAAGGACAAAGAAAAGAGCAACCAGAATGACTGAGTGGATGGAGAGATTGGATTATGAGGAATGATTATGTAAATTGGCAGGTTCTTACTGGAAAAAAGACAATTGAGAGGTGATATAATTGCTGTATTTAGGATTCTAAAGGAACTAGATAATGTAGACCATGACAAATTATTACACCTTGTTCAGAATAATAGAACCAGAGGACATGGCCTGCATTTGAAGGGAGGTAAATTCAAAACTAATCTGCGGATTAGAGTCTAACCACCTGCCCTTGACATTCAATGGCATTACCATCGCCAAATCCCCCACAATCAACATCCTGGGGGTCACCATTGACCAGAAAATTAACTGGACTAGCCATATAAATACTGTGGCTACAAGAGCAGGTCAGAGGCTGGGTATTCTGCGGCGAGTGACTCACTTCCTGACTCCCCAAAGCCTTTCCACCATCTACAAGGCACAAGTCAGGAGTGTGATGGAATACTCTCCACTTGCCTGGATGAGTGCAGCTTCAACAACACTCAAGAAGCTCGACACCATACAGGACAAAGCAGCCCGCTTGATTGGCATCCCATCCACCACCCTAAACATTCACTCCCTTCACCACCGGCGCACAGTGGCTGCAGTGTGTGCCATCCACAAGATGCAGTGCAGCAACTCGCCAAGGCTTCTTCGACAGCACCTCCCAAACCCGCGACCTCTACCACCTAGAAGGACAAGAGCAGCAGGTACATGGGAACAACACCACCTGCACGTTCCCCTCCAAGTCACACACCATCCCGACTTGGAAATATATCGCCATTCCTTCATCATCGCTGGGTCAAAATCCTGGAGCTCCCTTCCTAACAGCACTGTGGGAGAACCTTCACCACATGGACTGCAGCGGTTCAAGAAGGCGGCTCACCACCACCTTCTCTAGGGCAATTAGGGATGGGCAATAAATGCCGGCCTCGCCAGCGACGCCCACATCCCATGAACGAATTAAGAAAAACAATATTTCAGTAAGAGAGTGGTCAATCTATGGAACAGACTCCCTAGGGAAACGGTGGAAGCAGTTAGTATTGATTAATTCAAATGCAAATTAGATAGATTTCTTTCAGAAAATAACATTTTGGGATACAGTATATGAGTAATTTGAGACATGACATGCGGTAAGTGTAGCATGCTTGGGAGGAGAAAGGTGACTTTGGACCTATGGTTCCCAAACCTCTCCTCCACTGGGCTTTATCTCCTGTCATTTCTGAGTTTTGTGGAGATTAATTGATAATAATTGATTACTTTGATTAGTCAACAACTCCATTATCATTGTATCATGCGACTACCAGGCTGGTAAAAGGCGAACTAGGTGGATCTTGGTCTTTTATCATCTAGCAATTCTTATACTCCTATGTTCCTAGGGATGGCTAGGCTGTTTGTCTTGTTGATAGTACCTTGGCTGCTTTGAATAACTCAACATCACTTATGCATTTCACAAAGCTATTCCATAACTCAGTCATAACATTCCTTCATCAAAATCAGCTCCACTGTGCATTTCAATTACATTTGACAGCAAATTTTAAAAGCAGCAAATGTTGTTTTTCTTGAGATCAGCATCTATTTCTGTGATGTATGGAAAACTGACCTTAGTTTCAGCTTGTCCTATTCTAATGGCAAGTATTGGTTGTAGGTGATTGTAATTTCAAAAACTGAACTGCTCAGGAAATAATGATAAAAAATGAAAGAATTAAGGAGCAGTTAGTAATTTGATTGAAGTTGCGTGGTTCTTATATGGTTGAAGGATTAACCAAAGTAATGAAATCCTTAAGAGTTTGGTTTTGAAGATATGAGGCTAGATTTTCTTCTGGATTTCTGCTGTTTTCAGGGTGGCCCCAGGGTGGTAAACAAAGGAAAATGCAGCACAGAGGCTTTACACCAATGCTCAGGCAGACCCAAGGCTTGTTACATTCTTCCCTCCCCCCACCACCAGGTATTGGGTCTCTCGATGCCTACTAAAAACCTGTCTCCAGCATGTAAATCATTGTGCGATGAGTGTACAATGTGCAACACTCTATTTCTCCTCCACCATCTGGGCCCCGTCTCCAAAATGCAACAGCCTTTTTGGCATCATTCTGAGTTCTAAGACCCATTTCTTATCAAGTAATTTGACCTGCAGTTTTGACAACCTGAAAATAGGGACGAGCTGGAACATTGTCCTGCAGATTGAAATATTGATTTTGGGATCTTGGCAGCCGTTGCCCCCCTCGAGTGATGACTTTTCCATGTGATATTCCCCTTACAACTCGATTATGAGGAGGAAAAGAAGAGATAGAATGAAGAAATGAAGAACTCCAGTATCGTCAGATACATTAGGCGCTTGTAGCACCTACCCGCAAATGCCCACTCTACGAACCCATCTGAACTTGTCAAGATGTTAATGCCTCAGCAAGATGTACTTCCCATAGGAGACCCACAGGTTCTTTTCAGACAGCATCAGGTGATGTGCATTTCACATTAATCACTCAGCAGCCCACCGCTGCGCAAATCAGATTATGGTGGCCTGTTTTGGAGCATACTGGATACAGCGAAGGCTATGGGCCCCGACAACATCCCGGCTGTAGTGCTGAAGAATTGTGCTGAAGAATTGTGCTGCAGAACTAGCCTGCCTCTAGCCAAGCTGTTCCAGTACAGCTACAACACTGGCATCTACCTGACAATGTGGAAAATTGCCCAGGTACATCCTGTCCACAAAAAGCAGGACAAATCCAATCCGGCCAATTACCGCCCCATCAGTCTACTTGCAATCATCAGCGAAGTGATGGAAGGTGTCGTCGACAGCGCTATCAAGCGGCACTTACTCACCAATAACCTGCTCACTGATGGGTTTGGGTTCTGCCAGGACCACTCGGCTCCAGACCTCATTACAGCCTTGGTCCAACATGGACAAAAGAGCTGAATTCCAGAGGTCAGGTGAGAGTGATTGCCCTTCGCATCAAGGCAGCTTTGACCGAGTGTGGCACCAAGGAGCCTAGTAAAATTGAAATCAATGGGAATCAGGGGGAAAACTCTCCAGTGGCTGGAGTCATACCTAGCACAAAGGAAGATGGTAGTGGTTGTTGGAGGCCAATCATCTCAGCCCCAGGACATTGCTGCAGGAGTTCCTCAGGGCAGTGTCCTAGGCTCAACCATCTTCAGCTGCTTCATCAATGACCTTCCCTCCATCATAAGGTCAGAAATGGGGATGTTCGCTGATGATTACAGTGTTCAGTTGCATTCGCAACCCCTCAAATAATGAAGTAGTCCGTGCCCGCAAGCAGCAAGACCTGGACAACATCCAGGCTTGGGCTGATAAGTGCCAAGTAACATTCACACCAGACAAGTGCCAGGCAATGACCATCTCCAACAAGAGAGAGTCTAACAACCTCCCCTTGACATTCAATGGCATTACCATCGCTGAATCTCCCACCATGAACATCCTGGGGGTCACCACTGACCAGAAACTTAACTGGACCAGTCACATAAATACCGTGACTACAAGAGGAGGTCAGAGGCTAGGTATCCTGCAGCGAGTGACTCACCTCCTGACTCCCCAAAGCCTTTTCAAAGGCACAAGTCAGGAGTCTGATGAAATACTCTCCACTTGCCTGGATGACTGCAGTTCCAACAACACTCAAGCTCGACACCATCCAGGACAAAGCAGCCCACTTGATTGGCACCCCATCCACCACCCTAAACATTCACTCCCTTCATCACCGGTGCACCGTGGCTGCCGTGTGTACCATCTACATCTTCAACAGCACTTCCCAAACCTGCTACCTCTACCACCTAGAAAGACAAGGGCAGCACGCACATGTGAACAACACCATCTGCACGTTCCCCTTCAAGTCACACACCATCCCGACTTGGAAATATATCGCCCTTCCTTCATCACTGGGTCAAAATCCTGGAACTCCCTACCTAACAGCACTGTGGGAGAACCTTCACAACATGGACTCAGCAGTTCAAGAAGGCAGCTCACCACCACCTTCTCGAGGGCAATTAGGGATGGGCAATAAATGCTGGCCTTGCCAGCGATGCCCACATCCCATGAACAAAAAAAAAAATTGCCCAGTTTATCTCTTTCCTGATGCACCTGGCACATCAATAGGAAATGGCAATTCAATTTTACAGTGTATTTTTCTATGTGCAAGGGCTATACATGTGGTACATGCGTGTTGTGTGGTGCCAGAGACATCATCATTTAGGTAAATGTCTGCTATGCAGGGAGCAGTCTTGATTCTGTCATCTTATGACGGGTCAAGAATTTCAGTTCTCTTCACAGGTCCTGGATAGTTACTCGGTGACGAGGTATGCTTCAGCTGCATTTATAGATCTGGGTGTGCTCTCCAGGATAGTTCCGCTAGGATCATTGTGGCTTGCTGCATGCTCTGTCAGGAAAGGACTTCTTGCAGACCCAGAAGAAGATGGAGAAAGTGACCCTGGGCAGCAGGCTAGTATGTTACCCGTGGCATAGTTGGTCGCACTCTCCCCTCTGAGTCAGAACGTTGTGGGTTCAAGTCCCACTCCAAAGACCTGAGCACAAAATCTAGAATGACACTTCGGTGCAGTACTGAAGGAGGGCTGTACTGTCAGAGGTGGCGTCTTTCAGATGAGACGTTAAACCGAGGCCCCGTCTACCCTCTCAGGTGGATGTAACAGATCCCATGGCACTATTTCGAAAAAGAGAAGGGGGAGTTCTCCCCGTTGTCCTATCCATTATTTGTCCCTCACAAACATTACTAAAAATAGATTATTTGGTCATTATCACATTGCTGTTTTTGGAACCTTGCTGTGTGCAAATTGGCTGCCCCGTTTCCTACATTACAACAGTGACTACACTTTCAAAAGTATTTAATTGGCTGTAAAGCATTTTGGGATGTCTTGAGGTTGTGGAAGGCGTTATATAAATGCAAGTTTATTCTTTCTTTTTCTTTAATGAAGCCCTGCTTAAGGAAGACCGGGAAAGTGAGCAGGAATCTTTGCCAGCCGCCACAGTGGTACAATTAGGGAAAATTTCACACAAAATGGGTCCTTGATCACTGCATCCTTAGTCCTGCCATTGGGGAAATCACATAATAACTGCCTCCTCTTATTAAACATAAAGCTCTCCTATAAATCTTCCATGTGCCATCCCCTTTGCAACAAGCCAGTCAGAACCATTGTCTTCAGTGCTCCTCGTCTCCTCCTGTACTCCTCAGTGCTACCTCAGTGGTGGGAGATTCAGAGGTAGGCGGCTGATGGTTCTCGGCAGTGTCCTGAGGTGGCTCTCACCTCAGAACAGCTGAGGCCTCAGATGAACCTGCTGCAGCTGCATGACCTGCATTTCCCCTTACTTATTCTCACAGTCTGAGGGGGCTGGCATCATGCCACATAACTGGTATTGTCCTGAGAGACAGTCTTATCATTCATGTTCATACATTCGAGACTACCAGTACTGGGCATCAAATTTGTTGATCCACTGATCGGCAGGACTGAAAAGGTTTTCATGATCTGAATGGAACCAGAGTGATTGCACACTCCACATTGCTATTCGTGGAAGCAGTTGTAGCTGCCATGCCAGACGCTAGAACTGTCCTTGAATCCTCTGCTGTGTGGAGGTCACTTCTGCGGATTGTGCTTCAGCTGCCAGGTGCTCCAGGATCAATTGCAAAAGTGCACAAATCCATAATATTGCTGCAGATGTGGCTTGTGGACTCCTTCATCTGAATCACCGGCTGATATGCATTCACATACATCTCCCTAAATGCCTCGACATGAGCCTGCTGCTCTGCAAGCATCCTTCTTTTAAATGTTGGGCCCCTGAGATCAGGCTCCTGTGGCTCATAAGGGAAGGCATCTGTTGTTCCTCTGACAGCAACATCTGCCTTACCTGAAACCCATGCTCCTCCTTGCCACTGATGCTCTGTGCTTCACTATGTGATACTCCATAACTGACTAAATAATCCCTTCTGGGTGGGTTTCTTTGTGGCTGCTGCTCCTAGAGTTCCGCAGGGGGCTGTAAAAAGAGAGGTTAGCATAGGTAACTGGACCGTACAATAGCCGATGCACTTCAGAACAAGAAACAGGTAATGTAATGACTATATGAAATATATTTCTCAATATTTTGACAGATTATAATTCAATGGCAGAAACTGCCATGATACATTGAATTTCCTGAAAACCAGCAGTTGACTTTTCCTCTTCTGCTTCTTCACTGGTGCCCTCATGTGCTTGCCCAACAACTCCAGGGCTTCCTTCTCAATAGGGATGAGAAGCTGAAGGCTTGCAGGTCCTCCCCACAGCAGTAATTCTCTGCCGGGCATTGTATGCAGTCTTCTCCTTCAAGACAAAAAGCTTAGTGTGTGGATGCACTCTGCTTTCCATCAGAAGGAATGCTACCTGGGCGTTAATGAGGATTCTGTATGAGAGGCGAGTAGAGGTGCAGGAAAGCAACTAATATATTAGTGATGCGTTCACACCTTATCAGCATGTTAGGCTGAATGAATGATCGATTGTACGGTAAGGAAGAGGGTGTTTTTTTCTCATCCATTCTCTGGATGTGGGTGTCGTTAGCAAGACCCCTGAGAAGGTGGTGAGCCTTCTTTTTGAACTACTGCACTCGTGTGGTGAGGCTGCTCCCACATTGCTGTAAGGTGGGGAGTTTCAGGATTTTGACCTCGTAACAATGAAGGAATAGCAATATACGTCCAAGTCAGGATGGTGTGTCACTTGGATGGGAATTTGGAGGTGATGGTGTTCCCATGAACCTGCTGCCCTTGTCCTTCTAGGTAGTGAATGTTAATTGTATCCCTGTGATTTATATCAATGTGTTAATTGTATTGAGGTGGTGCGTATCAATTGGGAACTCTCTTGTATCCATTTATAAGAGAGCTGATCTAGGGTGTGGTGTGGGTGTAATGTAGATGTCCATAAATAAAGGCTTAGAAGCAACTGAAGACCCAGGCTCTAGTATTTTATTCTTCACCACTGGGCTTTCCAGTTTATTACAGTGAAGGTCGTGGGTTTGGGAGGTTATGTTGAAGAAGTCTTGGCAACTTGCTGCAGTGTTTTCTGTGGATAGTATACACTTCAGCCACGGTGCGCTGGCGATGGAGGGAATGTTTAAGCTAGTGGCTAGTCATTAAGTGGACTGCTTTGTATGCTTTGTCCTGGATGGTGTTAAGCTTCTTGAATGTTGCAGTTTCACCCATCCAGGCAAGTGAGAGTATTCCATCACACTCCTGACTTGTGACTTGTAGGTGGTGGAGAGGCTTTGGGGAGTCAGGAGGTGATCCATTCAGAATACGCAGTCTTTGACCTGCTCTAGTAGCCACAGCATTTACGTGGCTTGTCCAGTTGAGTTTCTGGTCAATGGCATCTCTCAGGCTGTTGATGGTGGGGGAATGAACGTTAACGGGAGGTGCTTAGACTCTTGTTAGAGATAATCCTTGCCTGGCACTTGCATGGCATGAATGTTACTTGCCACTTATCAGCCCAGGCCTGGATGTTGTCCAGTCTTGCTGCAAGTTGGCATGGACTGCTTCATTATGTGAGGGGCTGGGAATGGAGCTGAACAGATCATCAGTGAACAGTCCCATTTCTGACCTTATGATGGATGTAAGGTCATTGATGAAGCAGCTGAAGATAGTTAGGCCTAGGACACTATCCTGAGGAACTCCTGCAGCCCTGATTAGGCGAGCTGCCTATCAACAGTGGAACTAAGGCTGGCAGCCTGCCTAATTAATTATAATGAGGATCCCTGACCAATTTCACAGTTGTGTCCTGCCCGTCAGAGGTCGTGGATTCAAGCCGAGGAGGAGCACATAATCTAGCATGACACTTCAGTGCAGTACTGAGGGAGTGCCGCATTGGAGGTGCAGTCTTTTAGAAGAGATGGTAAACTGAAGTGGATGTAAAAGATTACTTGGCATTATTTGAAGAAGAGCATGGAGCTTTCCTGGTATCTTGGCCAATGTTCAACCCTTCAGCAACACCACCAAAACAGGTTAATTGATCATTTTCTGTTATTGGGACTTTGCTGTGAACAATTTGACTGTTGCATTTGCCTGCATAGCATTGGTGACTGCACTTCAAAATCAATTTGTTTTTCTGTGAAATGCTTTAGGATGTCCTCAGGATCCTAAAGGTGCTATATTACGAGATTCTTTTTTACTTAAGTGAACAAAGAATGTAGAGTCATTGATAGTGATGATGGACATTGAAGAGGCAAAATCAGTGGTAATAAGGAATGGGGGAGGTGGGGAGAAACGATAGCAGTAGGAAAGATAGGGGTAGAAAATGAGAGGAGGCAGATAGATGGTCATGCTTTATGTAATGCTTCTCCCCCTACACACACACACACACACACACACACACACACACACACACGATATCAGTGATCAATGCAACATGAGATTGAATAGCTCGGGCAGAAAGATGATGAAATTATTTTTGGGGAGATTGTTGTATTGGAAGAGTAGTTGGTCTTCATTAGTGCTCTGGATTTACCTTTTTGTTAGATTGGGTACCTATAGCTTCCCATCTCATTTACTACCTTTCAAGAATTAACAGTTCAGTCCAATATTTTCAAGCTTATCTTCATAATTTAGTTCTCTGATGGTAGGCATCAGCCTTGAGGCTCAGTTTTCTGTGTCATTTCCAGGATTTGGATGTTGCCTTTGTGTCATTGTGACCAGAACTGAATGCAGTACTCTAGTGTGGTCTGACCAGAGCACTGTGTCGTTTCAGCATGATGACTGTAGACTTGTAAGGGCAAATTTTCTTCTTAGCTGTGCCTGGGAAATGCTTCATTCAAAGATGCAGCGAAGAGGAAAAGGATGCAGACCTGTTGCATCAAGTCTCCGCCCCCATTTCACTGCCTTCCATGGTAAAAACCTTAATGGTTTCCAGGACATTGTCCATATATATAGCTTACTGCACTAATGGAAAAATATTGACATCTGGTGTGCAGCTCCCTGATCATCTATCTTGTGAGGTAGTGTTTGAAGCCAGAGTATTTACAAAACTTGCTTATTTTGGGGTGAAACCTAGCTTTTTGGGTATAGCTGTAAAATTGCAGCTTTCCCTATAGCTTTTAAAGGTGGATCCCTTTGTGTCCTATTTTACAAAAGGCATTTGGAAATTGAATCTTACTCACTTTTCTCATACTCCTCACTGGGATTTCAACTTAATACTTCATAAACTTCCTGTACACTTTTTTTTGAATCACTACACACTTGTCAGCTGAAATTTCTTAAGCACAAAACTGCACTTTGATAGGTTTGGTTTCAGCTAAGGAAATTAATGAACTCTGCGCACTGGTGGTTGACTGTACTTAATTTGGCATGAGTACCAGACTGTCCTTAGATCTTGCCTTAAGTTCCCTTGTGAGATGGTTTAGGAGTTTTACCTGCAGTAGGAAATTATTTCAGTTTTTTTGTCCTCCACCTAATGTATCAACAGTAGAGCACAGATTAAATTTTGTGGTAACAAAAGAGCCTCTTCTCACACTGACAGAATTAGGCCAGTTTGAGAAGTCATACAGCTGTTTGTGCCACCTGAGGCATATTACACTCAGATCCGGTATTTGCATACAAAAATAATCAAAATCATTTCTCGAATAAATTTTGTACCGTTGCCAACTTGCAAGTGAGAAATCTTTTGGTAATATCATAGGTCATTCCAGTGGGTCTGTTGCTATATTCCGGCTAGTCTTAGTCTTAAGAAATGCACTCTCATCAGTATCTATAGGGCTCGGATTATGAGCAGTTCTTGCATTTTCACCTTGATTTTTTGGGTATGATCTTAAATAATGCACTGCCTGAAAGGATCGTGGAAGCAGATTGCATTGTAGCTTTCAAAAGGGAATTGGATATATACTTGGAAAGGAAAAATTTGAAGGATTATGGGGAAAGAGCAAGGGATTAGGATTAATTGGACAGCTCTTTCAAAGATCCGGCACAGGTGCAATGGGCCGAATGGCCTCCTTCTGTGCTGTATGAACTTGTTTTGGTGGTGGTAGTGAGGACACTGGGAGAACTCGCCTGCTCTCCTTGGAACAGTGCATTTGGATCTTTACATCCAGCTGATCAGATAGATGGGGTCTCGATTTAACATTTCATCTGAAAGATAGCACCTCAGTCAATGTAGTGCTCCCTCAGTACTGCAGTGAATTATGAGCCCAGATTATCAAGTCCTGGAGTGGAGTTTGAATCTAACCTTCTGACTCAGGTAGGAATTCTATCTACTGAGCCAATCTGATATTTAAACACTAACAGCAAGAACAGTCAGAGACAACTTCATGGCATAAACAGGCCAATATTATATGACAAGAATAATACCTAATACTGGTTTCAATGCTTTAAAATTCTTGACATCATCTGTTCAAACCATGGCTTGGTTATGTCACCATTAAGGCAATGTATAATAAGATAGCAATAAAGAAAATGCTAACTGCTTAGTAACAATGATACTTTAATAATGATAAATATATATGGGATTGATTCATTCAGAGATGGGTAAAAACAAAACTATTGTACTCTCGCTTTTGACTATAATAACCTGTTGGGGACTAATTCTCTTTGGCATCTTTCAAAATATGCATATTTTATATAATGAAACATTTAGAAATGCAACCCTCAATAAAACTGAAATATTTTGAGCAGAACCAGGGCATTTTGTAAAGATTCACTATTTTGTAATTTATGAAAATGTAACTTTGTTATTCTACCTACAGCAATAAGGGGGTGTTGCAAAGCACTAATACAATTGAGTGGTTTGTATAACTTCAATTACTTTTGTGATTTGTGGATAGTATCTGGCATTTGATTGCAACCTTCAATTGTTCCCAACATTTTTTGAATAATATATCCCAAAAAGTATTTTTCAAACAGAAGTTAAGTTTGGCGTGTTACAGTTCTATTACTGTGAGGCTAACATTTACAGCTAAATAGACATTTGATTTGAAGAATCATGGCATCACATGACAGCCATTATAGTATTCCACTTTTTGAAGGGTGGCAGCTTTTACTAATCTATGTACAATTTAGTACATAGTACAGTTTAATTTTGGCATGCTAGTCCTTCAGCAGTTCAGATAAATGTAATGATGCTTAGTGTGTAATCTATATGAGACTATTAGACCTCCCAGGGCGTTACAAATACGAAATTGATGGGCAGGAAAAGACCAGCTGGTTCCCTAAAAAGATAGTCTGGAACGTGGGGCTGACTGCAATTCTGCAGCAGCCTAATTGGGACAATTGCTGTATACAGGAATATATGATGCGACTGACATGAATCAAAAATATTACATTCTATTGATACTAAAAGGTATAGGCCTCAAAGATATAATTGCAAGACTATTACTTACAACTTTACAAAAGATGTAAGGGGGCGATTTTAACCCCAACCATCCAGCAGAAACCAGGTGAGTGGGCAGTTAAAATCGCCCAGGTTACTTACTCACCCTGGAGCTGCCAGGATCCCATCTGAGATTTTAACCTGCTCCCCTGAGCAGGAGGCAAGAACAGCTGCCTCCAGCCAGCGGGGTCCTTCTTTATACGTGCATGTTGGGTCCTGAAGATGTCAGAAGGACCTGAAGGCAATTTTAACTCTGGCCTGAGCGTGGAAACTGCCTTAGCTTTCCTGCCAGGTTGAACCAGATCAAAAGAGGATCAGCCCCAGAAGCGGCTGAAAAAGATAATTTTTTTTTTCTATGTAGGGCCAGGAGGAGCAGGAGTGCTCCTCCCAGCTCCACAATGAAGGCCTCCCCTGCCCCGGACTCACCACATCCCCCTCCCCATTCTGAACTCGAGACCCCAGAGATACCGCCGGAACCTGATCCAGCCACCTACCCTGATTTGATCAGCAGTCCCTGGGCAGCGCGATTTTCCACCACTTTTTGGCAACTTGCTGAAATCGGCCAATGGGATTTAAATGAGGCTCATGAGTTAAAATAGCTTGTACCTCATTTTTGCAGCGGTATGTGAGTTTCCAACTCACCTTGCCACCTACCTGCTCGAAACGCATCTGGAGTTAAAATGTGGGCCTTGCTTTTCCCTCCCCAAAACCTATTATTCCTGTTAATTTAGATAATTACATACACAATTTACATCTTTTGCTCTACCTCCCATAGTGCAATATTTGCCAAAGCTGCATGTACTTTTATAGTAGCCATGATGTGGAGATGCCAGTGATGGACTGGGGTTGACAAATGTAAGGAATCTTACAACACCAGGTTATAGTCCAACAGTTTTATTTGAAAATCACAAGCTTTTGGAGGCTTTCTCCTTCGTCAGGTGAAGTGTGGGATTCCTTGAACGTTACCGCATTTATAGTCAGAGAACAATACCTGGTGATTACAGATAATCTTTCCAACTGCCCGTTGTCAAGGCAATCAAAGTGCTCAGACAGAGAGATATTACATACAGGTCCTGTATGTAACATCTCTCTGTCTGAGCACTTTGATTGGTCCTGTATGTAACATCTCTCTGTCTGAGCACTTTGATTGGTCCTGTATGTAACATCTCTCTGTCTGAGCACTTTGATTGCCTTGACAACGGGCAGTTGGAAAGATTATCTGTAATCACCAGGTATTGTTCTCTGACTATAAATGCGGTAACGTTCAAGGAATCCCACACTTCACCTGACGAAGGAGAAAGCCTCCGAAAGCTTGTGATTTTCAAATAAAACTGTTGGACTATAACCTGGCGTTGTAAGATTCCTTACATTTGTACTTTTATATGCTTAGTTTTCCCATCTCCCCTCCTAAAACCTGTGTTTTCTTTTATTGTTTACACGATTACAAAAGATTTTGTTTTCTTTCTTTACTTACTGCATTGAATTTTGGTTTTTTTCTGATTGGTGTGATGTTATACCAGAGAGGTTTTTTCTCATTTTTGTGTCTTCAATGACCAGGATCAATGATAAGGTGTCAGCGTTGGTACAGAGGTAACTTTCACCTCTGAGTCAGAAGGTTATGGGTTCAAATCCCACTCCAGAGGCTTGAGCACAAAATCCAGACTGACTCCAGTGCACTACTGAGAGAGAGCTGCATTGTTGGAGGTGCTGTCTTTCGGATGAGATGTAAAAGATCCATGGCACTATTTTGCTGGACTATAACTTGGTGTTGTAAAATTGTTTACAATTGTCAACCCCAGTCCATCACCGGCATCTCCACATCATGACTATTTTGAAGAACAGGGAAGTTCCCCCTGGTGAGCTGTCCATTATTTATCCATGATGTGGAGATGCTGGTGATGGACTGGGGTTGACAATTGTAAACAATTTTACAACACCAAGTTATAGTCCAGCAATTTTATTTTAAATTCACAAGCTTTCGGAGGCTTCCTCCTTCCTCAGGTGAACGTCGTTGGAAACAACAACGTTCACCTGAGGAAGGAGGAAGCCTCCGAAAGCTTGTGAATTTAAAATAAAATTGCTGGACTATAACTTGGTGTTGTAAAATTGTTTACATTATTTATCCCTCAGCCAACATCACTAAAACAGATTATCTGGTCATCGCTTTGTTGTGCGCAAATTGGCTGCCGTGTTTCCTACATTACAATGGCGACTACATTTCAAAAGTATTTCATTGGCTGTAAAGTGCTTTGCAATATCTTGAAGTCACGAAAGGTGCTATATAAATGCAAGTCTTTCTTTTATGATCATTTGCTGTGGGTCAAGCCTGTCTGACTGTGGCCCACAGCACCTGTGCTCAACCTTAAAGTGCCTCATAATCATCCCATGCTGCCCATTCTACCCTAGTGCAAACATCTGTCTCTTTTAGTGATATGATGAAAACTATGTATTTAAATTTTTCTTCTGCTTTTGCTCCACTGTTGTTGAGAAATGTTCTGCCTGGTTATATTACATAGGCTGTCATAGTGCACTCTGGGTATTGTAGCTCCATATGAATAGGATGAAAATTGCTACTCCCATCAGGCTATCCCAAGACAGAATTTGTCAACAGGCGATGGGGGCCGGAAAACCAGGCAAGGCCAGGAATGCAATGGTCCTGCCGAACTTAACGACAGGACCTTGTTATTTTTTGGATCCGTTTCCCGCCCGGCAGCCGAGCCAATTGACAATTGGCCAGCGGGCAGGAGGAAAAATCAATGGCAGGAGACCGCAGCCGAAGACCCTTGGGGACATCCCCGGCAATCAGGAGGTGGGGAGGGGGAAGGTCAGACATCGCGGCAAAGTAGGGGAAGAGAGGACATTGCAGCAGGGCTGGGGGCGATCAGACGTCACGACATGGACGAGAGATCGGACATCGCGATGGGGGCAGTGGGGTGGAAAAAGAGATCGGACGTTGCAGCAGGGGTCCACAAGGAGTGCTGGAAAAGGCACATACCTTGTGGAGCCAGCAGCTCCTGCTTCCCTTTCACTGCCAAGTTTCCTGACTCCTGGCAAACCTGTGCAGCACCAGTGAATTTTAAGTTTGAGCTCTCAATTGCACTGTGGAAGTCTGCTTTAAATATGTTAATGAAGTGTCCCTCCTCTCCACGGCGGAACACTTGAACACTACGAAACCTGTCGCCGCAAAAACGGCAACGGGTGCGTGCACGGCGAGTTTGGGTCACATTTCGCGCATTTGACAGTTTAACTCCTCTCACGCCTGTCCTGGGGGGAGTTAATAGCGAGGCCAATGTTTCAGTTACAGACCCTTCATCAGAATTGGAAGAAATTACAGATAAAGAGCATTTATAAAGAGACAGAACAAAGGGAAAAGGGCTGAGAGAACACGCACGCACGCACACACGAAGAAACTGAGTGACTTATAACGTTCTCAAATGGAAAGCTTTTTCCTGCTTCTATTTCTAGGTGACTTGCCTTCCACTACCTCAGCTATTCACACGTTCTCTGTGTCTTGTAAATTTCTTATTTCTTTAATTTCTCTCATTATGCCTCTGATTGTCTCATTTAAATATTACTTCAGCCACTTATCCATTTCTTTTTTCCACTTAAGCACTTTGCAGGTCATTCTGTTTCTTGTGTGTTTCTCTTTCCGCTCCCTTTGTTGTATTCTTTTTAAAATGGTGTTCATCTGTAATTCCTTTCAGTTCTGACGAAGAGCCTACACCCGACACATTGTCTCCACAGATGCTGACTGATCTGCTGATTGTTTCCAGCATTTTCTGTTTTTGTTGTAATTGAGACATTGTTTTTCAGGTTTGGATATAAGTATTATGTAAAGGATGACGTTGAAAAGAAAAAGAACAGTGATTTTGACCACATAACTGATTAGTATGAGGAACAGAGTTCCACCAAACATGCTTCCACAAACAGCTGTTGCAATAAGATTTATCAATTTATCACCAACCCATTAACTGACCTTCAGGGAGAGTTATTAAATATGGCATTTATAATAATGGGTATTTAGTAAAGCATGAAGTCTTAAAACTGGCACATTTAGGTGAATAACAAATGATTACCATTCAGGAAGACATTAATGGGAAGTCATAAACCTGTTGGAAAGTAAATATATCTGGTTAAACTACCCTGTAATACACGTACATGAAAATTACATTGATTGTTATACTCATAAAAAAAATAGGCTTCTGTAGAAATGAATGATGGAAATTTGTGCTTCTAAACAGTTATGCACATGAATTAAGTAGTGCATTTTGATTATCTGATAAAATGATTAAACTGATTTTCTGGTAGATTTTATTTTTTTTGTGAAACGTTAAGGCGTTCTGTTCACAAAGTTCAAACAGAGACGATGACACTACGAGGTGGGAATTGGTTATGGTCCGTTTTCAGGTCTGTAACCAGTGGCGCGTAGATAGAGCGCATCAGAACCGGGAGGCCCGAGGCCGCCCGGAAATTTTAACCCACTCCACCCAGCGGGAATGAGGCCAGCACACAGCTAAAATAACTATGCAAAGGCTTACTGCTCCCGTTCCTGCTTGATTCCTGCCCACTGCCATCTTAACTGAGCCAGATTTCTAGGTTGCCAAGGCACCTGCCTGACACAGGAGGGAGCTTCATTAATACATGTAAATTGGAGTCATATGATAGTAGGACTCCAATGGCATTTTAATGCTGTGGATGTCTTGTTCAGTAAAGCTGATGGGGTAGTAGAGGAGGCCCTCTACCATAATTCAAAAACTTTCCTTAGTGGGGCCAAGGGGATAGGGGGGTCCCCGGGGGGAATTCGCTGTTTATTTCTTCGGAATACTTTTTCCTTCGTGGGTTGTAAGCAAGGCTAAAGAGCTTCACCTACCCTTTGTGCTGGGGAGGGGGGCACCCACACCCATCAGACGCAAGTTTGATGGTAGTCGATCCAATATTCGGTGTCGGCTCTGTGGTTGGCGGGGCTGTCTGGAGTGGAGCCTGAATTCAACCCTCTGACTCAGAGGCGGGAATACTACCACTAATCCGTCTGGCCGCGAATATCCCACTGGCTGTTAACCCATTTATTTAGAGATCATGGGGTCAATTTTCGGATGGTTGAACAGGTGCGCTCATGGCGGGGGGCGCTCCTAAAATTGGGGATTCCCGGAGCGGGTCCGGAGCCTAGCTCCAACCTGCCCACTTCCGGGTTCCCCAATGACGCGAATCGGTGCGCGCGCAGCCCCCGCATGCGGGACTCTCACCGGAAATCAAAGCCGGTGGGATCCCACTTAAGATCATTATCTGGGTTCTTGAGGTCGTTTACAGACCTCGTTAGTTGGAGATTTTAGGAGGATTCGGATTTTGGACCACCCAGAACGTTTTTCCCATGCTGGGGGAAAACACTCTTTGTTTAAACAGACGTGTTGCAGCCAGCAGCCAGTGGCAGCTGCAAAGGTCCGTTTAACAGGTGCGGGGTAAACCCTCATTCTTTGCAACAGGACACTCTGTCACCTCAGACAAAGTTTTGCCTGCCACACCGTTGTCTCCACACTCCAAATTATTAAATCATACCCTAAACTCTGCTGTCCAAACACATTTACCTACTTTGTGGACCCCCTCACACTCACACCGTCAGGATGGAGGGGGGGGGGTTCCATTACTGCATTCATCACTCCATTGGAGGACGAGCGACATCACCAGCTTCGCCAGGCATGCCGTCCACCTCCACCACATGGAGCTACACAACACAGTGCTGCGCAACAGGCACCTGCACAAAGTAGTTGTGCAACTACACATACACCCACTGTAGGGTGACCCAATGGGTGGCATCAAGGGTGTTCATGGAGAACCTCATGAAAGGGCCTTATTGCACAAGCCAGTCAAGAATGGCCAAGACGTGGCAGGAGTGGTGACAATATAATATGTAATGTGAGTTGATCAGAAATCAAATATAAGTAAAAACCATGATAAACCCTCAAACACCCTTGTGCATCCCCTTCATGCTCACGACACTTTTGCCTTACGCTTCCTACTACACATACGTGATGCATGCCCTGTGGCTGCAGCACAGGTAGTGGCAGGTTGGGTGAGGCTGACCGTGAAAGAGATGCATCAGAGGGTGAGTATGAGATAGAGCCATGAGATTGTATGAGAATTGGGTTGAGTGGTAGTGGTGGGATGAGTACTGGGGAGGTGAGTAAGTGCAGGTAAGATGAGGATGAACTTTGAGTGGGTGTGAGGAGTGATGTGACAGAGTAATGTTGGCAGTGCAGAAGGAGATGTGGGGTGGGGACGGTGATGTGGCAGACGGAGTGTAGGGGAATGAGTAAGTGTACTCACTTCGGCTGACCTACTTAGGTCATTGAAGTGCCTCTTGCACTGTATGAAGGTGCATGATATGTTGGTGGTGCTGGTGACCTCCTCTGCCACCTCGAGCCAGGCCTTCATGGTGGCAGAGGTAGGCCACTTCCTCCTGTCCGCCGGGGAGAAGATCTCTGTCCTCCCCCTCCTCCTCAGCCCATCCAGTACGACCTGGAGTGAGGCATCATTAAACCTGGGAGCAGCCTTCCCCCAGGCTGCTCCATGCTGTAATTTTGGCTCCTTTGATGCTGATGCTGCAGAGTCAGTGGAGGACTGCCCCTTTTAAATAGGGCTTCTCCAGCTGACAGCCTATGATGCGGGTGCGCAGTCCGCCCGCTGTGCAGCTTTCCAGCGCGAAACCCGGAAGCCAAGGTATGTGCTTCAATTTACTTACGATCGCGTGGGGAACCCACAGATTTGACTGGGTGGGTTACCCACGCGCCGTCGACCTCCCGCTGGCAACCCGCCTCTCTCCTAATATCGGGCACCATATTGTAGACTCTACGCGTCAGGGCTGTCTAGAGTGGGGCTCGAACCCTTCAACTTCTGACTCAGAGGCAGGAATACTACCTCTAAACCAAAGCTTCTTGTCATTTTTAGAATGCAGCTCAGTCCTCTGAGTTCTTTCACTTTCTGCACCAGGGATCTTTTTCAGACCTAGCCCATCTTGAAGATTTTTTTTGTATTTGAGCTTGATATCTGCTTGTTTCAGTGCCATCTGGGAAGAATCGACCAAACCAGCGCAAATGATCGGGGAATTTAAAACGTAGGTGAGTCATGCCCAAAACCACTTACATTCGTCTTTACTGCGATCTTTTACGCTGGTTCAGGATTCAATTCGCCTGAATCAGGCCCCACCCACAAAACTGGCCACACCCCGAGGTTGACATTGCGAGATTCCGCTGGTTCGGGAGGGCTCTTCAAATTACGCTCATATTCTGAGGAGCACAGGCACTAATAGGCATGTTTTCAAAGTTTTTTCATATCAAAAGTATTTAATTTAATAAGAAATTAACTAATGAAACTATTAAATGGTTCAGTAACATTTTAAGTTATTTCAGTGATTTTAAATCAGCACAGGTGGGGGACTAGACACCCTTATTAAAAATGCTTATTTTTGGTAATAAACTCAGTTTCAGCTGTATTAATAAAACTGCACCTGGTTACTACCCCTAAATACATCAAGGAATACTTTTTAGTGGGGAGAAAAACAAAATGATTAAGTTCTATTACGCTGCCCGATTACGATGGTTCATAGATGATTTTATGTTTGTGAATATACAAATTAATTTAGGGGGAAACTTGAAGCGTAATCTAACCAGCTCAATTTAAAGTGCAGTGCATTTTGGGTGCAATTTCCTGATTGTGCCCAAAGTAGAAACTCTAGAGCCATCTAGGTTTTAGGTATTTATAGTATACTTATCACCGTCAACATGTAGCCTTTGACATAATGCAAAGCAGTCATCTTGAATTCCAGTGTTAATCCAAGTTGACTCCAATACTGAGTCTTATGAAGAATCAAGAACCATTTAATAGTTTCGGATACAAAATTGGCTTGACGACAGAAGACAGAGGGTGGTTGTAGAGGGTTGTTTTTCAAACTGGATGCGTGTGTCCAGCGGTGTGCCTCAGGGATCGGTGCTGGGTCCGCTGTTATTTGTTATTTATATTAATGATTTGGATGAGAATTTAGGAGGCATGGTTAGTAAGTTTGCAGATGACACCAAGATTGGTGGCATTGTGGACAGTGAAGAAGGTTATCTAGGATTGCAACGGGATCTTGATAAATTGGGCCAGTGGGCCGATGAATGGCAGATGGAGTTTAATTTAGATAAATGTGAGGTGATGCATTTTGGTAGATCGAATCGGGCCAGGACCTACTCCGTTAATGGTAGGGCGTTGGGGAGAGTTATAGAACAAAGAGATCTAGGAGTACAGGTTCATAGCTCCTTGAAAGTGGAGTCACAGGTGGATAGGGTGGTGAAGAAGGCATTCGGCATGCTTGGTTTCATTGGTCAGAACATTGAATACAGGAGTTGGGATGTCTTGTTGAAGTTGTACAGGGCATTGGTGAGGCCACACTTGGAGTACTGTGTACAGTTCTGGTCACCCTATTATAGAAAGGATATTATTAAACTAGAAAGAGTGCAGAAAAGATTTACTAGGATGCTACCGGGACTTGATGGTTTGACTTATAGGGAGAGGTTCGACAGACTGGGACTTTTTTCCCTGGAGAGTAGGAGGTTAAGGGGTGATCTTATAGAAGTCTATAAAATAATGAGGGGCATAGATAAGGTCGATAGTCAAAATCTTTTCCCAAAGGTAGGGGAGTCTATAACGAGGGGGCATAGATTTAAGGTGAGAGAGGAGAGATACAAAAGGGTCCAGAGGGGCAATTTTTTCACTCAAAGGGTGGTGAGTGTCTGGAACAAGCTGCCAGAGGCAGTAGTAGAGGTGGGTACAATTTTGTCTTTTAAAAAGCATTTGGACAGTTACATGGGTATGATGGGTATCGAGGGATATGGGCCAAGTGCAGGCAATTGGGACTAGCTTAGTGGTATAAACTGGGCGACATGGACATGTTGGGCCGAAGGGCCTGTTTCCATGTTGTAACTTCTATGATTCTAACTGCTTTAACCACTATGTCTATCTGCCAACACAAGAATGCATCTGTTGTGAACCTATTCCAACGTATGGCTGGCTTGATTAAGATAGCTGCAATCTCTTTGGTTCTGGCCATATCAACTCATGTAGGATCGCCCTACAAGGTATTGACCAGACATTGAATTCCACCAAAATTGAAGGCAGAGTAACTATGACTTTGTGAATGTTTGGGGTTTGTTGCAACTGTCTGAGACAAGTGACAATTTCCCTGGTTTTCAGTCAGACTTCATCTTTCCTTATGATGAGAAACAGGGAAGGATCTCACCTTTCAGGAGCTGTCCCAGCAAAAGTCTTTGAGTTGGCTGTATAACATGACTGTTTTTATATTCATATTTCTGTTTTGAAGAAAATATATGGACTTAAAACCCTAGTAAATATTCATCTTTATAGATGTTTCCATTATTCAGGTTTTTAATCACCCCTCCAAAATAGAGAGCCAAAATTATTTTTAAAAAATTCCCTAAGGCTGCTACAGTAGCTTCTAGACCTTATGGGCTATAAAGGGTTCCCAGGTAACAGTAAAGAATTTGTTTACCCAGCCAGCTAGAAGTTAGCCTATAGTGTTTTAAGTTTAGACAAATGTGTTGGATATCTTCCATGCAGGGTAGCTGTTTTCACAAGGGACCCTTACATGCAGCTGATTCATTGAGAGAAATCTGCATCCAAGCAAGTTATCAAATTGATTCAGCAACCGAACATTGTGTGGCTATAGTTAGGTATTAGGCGTGGGTTAGGTTTCTGCATCATTCAGCAACGAACAATCTGGACACAGAACAACTGCACGTGGTATTACCCTTCATTGTTGTACCTGGTTGAGGATAAAGAAAAAAAGAAGGAAGAACTTGCATTTATATGGTGCCTTTCACATCCTCAGGATGTCCCAAAGCATTGACAGCGAAGCTGGTACTTCTGAAGTATAGTCCTGTTGTAATGTAGGCAAACATGGCAGCCATATCCCACAAAAAGCAGTGAAAAATGACCAGATAATTTATTTTAGTGGTGTTTGAGGAATAAATATTGGTTAGAATACGCAAGAGAACTCCCCTACTCTTCTTTGTAGAAGGACCATTAAAAGCAATTTTCACTTTTAAAATAAAACAACTTTCTAAAGCAATGGAATTGTGTCTGGATATCCTTGATAACTAGATGACAGCTAGTTGATCCATTTCCATTTGGCAAAAGTCAAATTATGATTTAAAAAAAAATATATAAAATGTGATAGGGGGCATAATCTTAGAATAAGGGGCTGCTCTTTCAAAACTGAGATGAGGAGAAACTTCTTCACTCAGAGGGTGGTAGGTCTGTGGAATTTGCTGCCCCAGGAAGCTGTGGAAGCTACATCATTAGATAAATTTAAAACAGAAATAGACAGTTTCCTAGAAGTAAAGGGAATTAGGGGTTATGGGGAGCGGGCAGGAAATTGGACATGAAGCTGAGTTCGGATCGGTCAATGCCCTGTGGGTGGCGGAGAGGGCCCAGGGGCTATGTGGCCAGGTCCTGCTCCGACTTCTTGTGTTCTTTAGATTTGTGGTTGGGATCAGATCAGCCATGATCTTATTGAATGGCGGAGCAGGCTCGAGGGGCCGATTGGCCTACTCCTGCTCCAATTTCTTATGTTCTTATGTTCTTATGTGATTTAAACAGGTCAAGGTGCCCAATGATAATGGGATCATATCATAGAGAATACAAACCTCATTCTACATAAAGAACTTCCAGCTGATTTTGGAGGTTCAACCATCTTGTGCAGTTGCACGACTGAGGGAGAGCCTATATTCAGAGGGATGTAGTGAAATTAGGTACATTTGCCTTAAATGCTGTACTGGTTTATTCCTAGAAACTTCTTTAAACTTTAAGAACTAATTTTCTTCATAGTTTCCAGGGTACAAATGGCCTACTAATTTTGCCTCCTGCAAATTTGAATTTTGATAGCAAGAAATGTTAATGTCAAATCATAAACACAGCTCTTCGCGTCCATAAAGGAAAATTTAGAATGAGTTACTAAATTCACCAGCTGGTATACAAAGAGCCCCTTCTGCTGTGAAATTGAAGGTCAATAATTTTTACCAAAAATGTTGGTGTGAATACAAAGCAGGTGATCTCATTTTGCACTCCAACTTTTTTTGCTAAAATTACCAGCATGTCAAAAAAAAATCCCAATAGGGACTGGCCAATACAAATGCATAGAGAAGGTGAGATTGCTGTGCACAGAAGGGAATATTCCGTCAGCCACTGTTTTGTTTTATTTATTGTTTCAGTTTTACCAATTGAAAAAATTAAAATATGTCTGAATTAAGAGAATGACTTGTGCATTGGTGATAATTTAAAAATTAGCTTCTATTTTAATATACTGAAATTTGCCATTTTAGCGCAAGTTAGAGAATGATTAAGTAATCAAACAATGTAAAGAATGAAATTAACTCATTTTGATGGAAGATACACAGGTACATTGTGAGGAAAAGGTATTATATTAGAAGCTTTGTTGATTCAGTTATATCAGTGCTTTGTTTCTAAATGTCAATGGCAAGCTTGCCTTAAGTGTTTTAATGATAGGGTGAGATAAAGTAAGATGGGGAGGAGGCTCGTGTGGAGCATAAATACCAGAATAGACTTATTGGCCTGTTCCTGTGCTGTAAATTCTAAGTATGACAGTAGTCCTCTAAAATGGATAGGCTAGTAGCCCATGTATTCTGGGTAAGGGCATCCACCATTAACCCCCAGAATCTCGGAATGGATCCTAGTAAGAACGGGGCCGGGGAGATTTGAGTTTGGAGCAGGGAATGAGAGTGGCTGCAATGTGAGCCTGGATTCGATGGTGTACCTGCATTCATTACATCCCTTCTCGGACCATTTGTGGAAGCAGCAATGCACATTCACCTTTGGGGAAATTGTGAATGCAATGCACTTGTGTCCAGTTTCTAGCAGCAGTGCCCAGGATATCAATCCTCCTGTCCGGGAGATTCCCAGACAATCTGTGCAAGTTGGCAACCCTAGCTATTACTGCTGAAAATGCGTAAAGAGGAGAATTAGTCCACTAGTTACTGGACTCAGGTAGGAATGAATGGGGAAAAATAAGTTAAGTTACTTTTGGCTTTAAATGCTGAAATACAAGTATACTTAAAAATGCTGGAAAATACACCAAAAAAGTGTCAAACATTTCTGGGGAGGGGGCTTCCCCCCAGATCTCCTAGGAAATAAATTTTGCACCATCAGAGTTCATTTCCCATTACAAAAATTACAAATCTATTGCTGCAAAAATTGCACGTGTACTTCAGTTTCTCCCTCCCCACCACCCTACAATAGTATAACTGATGGAATATTGGGTATAGGAATATGGAACATAGGAATAGGAATGGACCATTCAGTCCTGAGTTTGTTCTGCTATTCGTTTAGAATATAACTGATCTGTACCTCAACCTCATTTGCCTACCTTTGCTCCATATCCTTTGATACCCTACCCAACAAAAATCTATCACACTCAGACTTGAAAGTTTTAATTGAAGTTTCAATTCATTTACTCGAATGATTCCAGGGATGAGGGACTTTAGTTATGTGGATAGACTGGAGAAGCTTGGAACAGAGAAAGTTGCGAGGAGATTTGATAGAGGTATTCAAAATCATGAAGGGTCTAGACAGTAGATAGAGAGAAACTGTCCCTATTGGCAGACGGGTCAAGAACAAGAGGACATAGATTTAAGGTGATTGACAAAAGAACCAAAAAAAGGTGACACGAGGAAAAAACTTTTGGATAAGTACTTGGAAGGAAAAAAATTGCAAGGCTATGGGGAGAGGGCAGGGGAGTGGAACTAGCTGGATTGCTCTTGCATAGAGCCGGCACGGACTTGTTGGGTCAAATGGCCTCCTTCCATGCTTTAACCTTTTTATGATTCTATGACCCAACATCCACAGCCTTTTTGGGGAAAAGATTTCTATTATCCTTTGTGAAGTACTTACTGATTTCACTTCTGAATGGCCTGGCTCTAATTAAGATTATGCCCCCTTGTTCTGATTACCCCATCGGAGGAAATAGTTTCTCTTTATCTACTGTGTCAGGGTCCTACTGTCTTTAAGTCTTCATATGATAAACGATTGTTCTTGACCAATTTGTACTTTAAAACACTACTTTTAATTCAGTCCACAAAGTCACACTACCTTTGGCAATGCCTAGCACACTTTCCCAGTTCCAGGCTCTTTTGGCTGTCCGCAGCTGCCTTTCAGTTTATCAGTGTCTCAGGTTAGAGCCCAGTTGGGTCTTCAGCGGCTGTGTTCAGGGGGCCCTGTTTCAGCCCAGTTTCTTGTGCCTCACCCGACTGGGGAAGGTCTCCACCCATTCCAACCTCAATTACTTTTTAAAAAAAGGTGAGGTTTCTTAAGGGCTATACTCTTATTTGGGGATCAGGGCCCTCATCAGGCTGACCTACCAGCCCTGCTACACATCATTCTTCTTCCCCACGGCATAGAGCCATTGCCTCCAGCAGTCTGCACCGCGAGGCGGAGTATTCCCGAGCCGACCAGGCTCCCTGCCCAATAATTTCATCAAATTCCTGCCGCCCATGTTCACGTGCCCCAGTGACAGACCTTTCAGCTATTTCAAAGGCCATTGACACAACGTCCGAGTTTTCAGCTGTTCCTTGTCGAGCAGACTCTGGCATCTCCCTTTCACAGGAGTCGTCACACCGGGTTTTCCCTGTGGAAATTTCCCGAATGTGTCCGACACCTTGCATTTCTGGTGCAACTACCTTTTTGTGAACCTGCCGACAGCTTCATCTTTTCAGCCTTCTCAGTAAAAGGAATCTTTATTCTGGCTCTCCTTATATTTTTTCTTCAATCCTCCCCCATGTACTCTTAGACATCGGGGTCTGTGATGTGGAACTCACCACTGTCCGCACCGACACTCATTCTCACAAGATTGCGAACAAATCCTGGTGTTGGCTACAAATTCCATTCCTTTGGTTTATCAAGAGATTGGAACTTGTTCCTCCTTAACCACTCCAGCTCCACTCCTCAGTCAAACTTTGCAGGATGAGCAACTGTTGCTTTTTCTGACCATGAGCATTTGGCTTAGTCCTCCTATTTGAAGCAACTGTCCCTCACTCCACTGTGCCTGTGGTTTGCAACTGCCCCTTGATTTGGTCCATTTGACCCTCCTGCAGGTTTTCCCCTTGCGCTTTGTTCCTCTTCCCCTAGAGGAATCCTTCTTCCTTTGGTCCTTATTTGACCTCTGGGGTGCTGATTCTTCTTTGGACCTCCACTAAAACTTCAACTGAGGAGTGCAATCTTCAGGAGACTCCAACCTGATTACAGGTTTATCGGTAGCTCCATTGGCTACCTCCCTTTCAACCTCTTTTGGTGCTTTTTCAGTGTCTTTATACCCGTTGAAGTACTGCCATATCTGTTTGGGTTTCCACTTTGATTCCTTCCAGCTGCACTCATTGCAGAACTCCCAGTTTTTCTTCCCAAATGGTCCCAACTACGTTACCACCTTTATTTTGCAGCCAGCCGTTGCTTCTATTGCAGCCTCTGTAGTTTCTATCACCGGTCCTTGTACAACACCTGCATCAGGCTCAGGGTTGTAGAACCTGATCTACAGCACTTAACTCTAGTATCTGTGGAGACAGATTCTACAGTCTGCAATAACTTTCTCCTTCAACTCATCGTTGGTCCTTTCCCTCTGAACTTCTCTTTCTCAAGCAACCTTTTAAAAAAAACTTTTCCTTCCAAAATGCATCCTCCTTACGAAGCCTCTTCACCGCTTCCTCTCATTTTCCAGCCCTCTGACAGTCACCTGCCGGGAAGGGAGTTGCTCCTGTAGGGCAAAATATTAATCAGGAAATAAGGGGGGGGCTTGTAAAAAAGGTAATGCAATAGTCATGGGTGATTTTAACTTTCACATAGATTGGACAAATCAAATTGGTAAAAATAGCCCTGAGGAGGTGTTCATAGAGTGTATTCGGGACTGTTTCTTAGACCAATACATCAGGGAACCAACCAGGGAACAGGCCATTTTGGATCTGGTAATGGGTAACGAAACAGGATTAATTAATGACCTCAAAGTAAAGGATCCCTTGGGAAGCAGTGATCATAGCATGATAGAATTTCACATCCAGTTTGATAGCAAGGATCTTGGGTCTGAAACTACTGTATTAAACTTAAATAAGGGCAATTATAAAGAAATGAGGGTGGAATTGGCTAAAGTGGACTGGGTAAACAGATTAGATGGTATGATGGTGGATAAGCAGTGGCAAACATTTAAAAAGATATTTTATGACTCACAACAAAAATATATCCCTATAAGGAGGAAAGACTCCACAAAAAGGGTGAACCAACCATGGCTAACTAAGGAAGTCAAGGATGGTATCAGGTTAAAAGAAAAAGCATACAACGTGGCAAAGATTACTGGGAAGCCCGAAGATTGGGAAAACTTTTAAAAACTAGCAAAGGATGACTAAAAGAATAATGAAGAGGGAGAAAATAAATTGAGTAAACTAGCAAGAAATATAAAATCTGACAGTAAAAGCTGCTACATGTATATAAAAAGGAAGAGGGTAGCTAAAGTAAACATTGGTTCCTTAGAGGATGAGACTGGGGAAATAATAATGGAAAACAAGAAAATGACAGAGGAATTGAACAGATATTTTGTATCTGTCTTCACAGTAGAAGACACTAATAACATACTAATAATAGTAGAAAATCAAGGGGCAAAGGGGAGGGAGGAACTAAAAACAATCACTATCACGAGAGAAAAAGTACTAGGTAAACTAATGGGTCTAAAGGCTGACAAGTCCCCTGGACCTGATGGCTTGCATCCGAGGGTCTTAAAGGAAGTGGCTACAGAGGTAGTGGATGCACTGGATGTAATCGTCCAGAATTCACTAGATTCTGGAAAGGTCCCAGAAAACCGCAAACGTAACAAGAAGGGAGTGAGACAGAAAGCAGGTAACTATAGACCAGTTAGCCTAACATCTGTCATTGGGAAAATGCTAGAATCCATTATTAAGGAAGTAGTAGCAGGACATTTGGAAACTCATAATACAATCAAGGAGTGTCAACATGGTTTTATGAAGGGGAAATTGTGTCTGACAAATTTATTAGAGTTCTTTGAGGAAGTAATGGGCAGGGTGGATAAAGGGGAAACCAATGGATGCAGTATATTTGGATTTCCAAAAGGCATTCGATAAGGTGCCACGTAAAAAGATTACTGCACAAGATAAGAGCTCATAGTGTTGGGGGTAATATACTGGCATGGATAGAGGATTGGCTAACTAACAGAAAACAAAGTTGGGATAAAAGGGTCATTTTCAAAATGGCAATCTGTAACTGGTGGGGTGCTGCAGGGCTCAGTGCTGGGGCCTCAACTATTTACAATATATAATCAATGACTTGGATGAAGGAACAGAGTGTCTTGTGGCCAAATTTGCTGATGATACAAAGATAGGTGGGAAAGCAAGTTGCGATGAGGACACAAGGGGCTCGAATTTAGCAGGCCTGCGGGTTCCCAGCGGGTGGTCCTCCGGGAGCGTCGAAAACGCGGACGGCGAAATTAGTGGGTTGCCCACGCGATCGTAGCAGGCAACCCACTAATAGGAATCAATTACCTGCTCCTCCGGGGTCCACGGCGCTGGCCTGCGCGTCGGTCGGGCTGCGCATGCGCAGTACGATCTGTCAGCTGGAGGCTCTCTAGTTAAAGGGGCAGTCCTCCACTGACAGATGCTGCAACCAATGGGACAAATTGCAGCATGGAGCAGCCCAGGGGGAAGGCTGCTCCCAGTTTAATGATGCCTCACCCCAGCTTTCATCAGATGGGGTGAGGAGGAGGGGGAGGACACAGATCTTCCCCCCGGCGGGCGGGAGGAAGCGGCCTGCCTCTGCCACCAAGAAGGCTTGGCTCGAGGTGGCAGAGGGGGTCACCTGCACCACCAACATATGGCCCACCTGCATACAGTGCAGGAGGTGCTGCAATGACCGCAGTAGGTCCGCCACAGTGAGAACACGAAGTCTTTCCCCTACACTCCGTCTGCCACAACACTGCCCCCACCCCAAATCTCCTTCGGCACCGCCAACACTATTCTGTCACATCACCCTTCATACCCACTCACACCCCGTCCTCATCTTACCTCCACCTACTCACCTCGCCAGTACTCATCCTGCCACTAACACGCAACCCAATCCTCATACAATCTCATGGCTCCATCCCATACTCACCCTCTCGTGCATCTCCCTCACGGCCAGCCTCACTCAACCTGCCACCACCTGTGCTGCAGCCACAGGGCATGCATCACATATGTGCAGTAGGCAGCGTAAGGCAAACGTCTCGTCAGCATGAAGGGGGTGCACAAGGGTGTCTGAGGGTTTGTCATGGGTGTTACCCATATTGAATTTCAGAGCAACAAACAGCACACATTATATTGACACCACCACTGCCATGTCTCCGCGAATCCTGTCCGTTGTGTCCAATAATGCCCGCTCCTGGGTATCACTGAGGACCCACCACTGATGCCACCCATCGTGTTACTGCAGAGTAGGTGCAGGTGTATTTGCAGGGCTCGTCCGCGCAGACGACTGAGAGACATCGGCGGTGTAGCCGGCTGCACCCTGGAAGGATGCGGAGGAGAAGGTGTGGAGGGCAGTGGTGACTTTGCCAGCGACAGGTAAGCAGTTGGTGCTGGGGCCAGCCAGGAGCAGCTCGGCATGAAAGAGGCTGCAGATCTCCACGACTACATGTTGAGCGAATCTGCGCCTCCGTGTGCACTGCTGCTCGGAGAGGTCCGGGGAGCTGCGCCTCGGTCTGTGGACCCTGTGGCGAGGGTAGTGCCCTCTGCGATGCGTCTCTCTCTGCGGTAGCCCTCCCTCCTGCTGTGCAGGTGGGCGTGCAACAACACCGTGTTGGGGGGATCCACGTCTCTGCGGCGGACGGCGTGGACTGCGAGGCTGCTGGTGCTGGTCATGCTCTTCGTCCTCCGAGGGTGTCCACACACCACCCAACTGGCAGGTGTTGGTCTGAGGGGTTGTGCAGGGTAGGTGTGTGGTTCCTCGGACTGGGGCTGCGGTCTCGTGTCGGTCTGTCCTCTGGCTTGGCGGGGGGTGGTGGAGGGCAGGGGTTGCCCTATGTGACGCAGTGGCCTCCTGCGTGGGTGAGGGCTCTCCCCCGTGGAGCGCACCTTGGCACCTGCCACAGGCTGCTGGCTGCAACACGCCTGGTTGGATGGAGACTGTTTCCCCCAGTGTGGGAAACTCACTGCCTTGAACCTAAAATCCCACACTTCCTCTTTTGACAGCTGCTTCAGCTCATTAACTGACCACAACGAGCAAGTTAAGTACTCTCAAGTGGAACCCCGCTGGCTTTAATTGCCTGCGGGATTCCCACCAGCGGGGCTTGCGCGCGCAGCCCCGCACGTCAGCGCGGTACCCGAAAGTGGCCGGGATTTCGTCGCGATCCGGTCACGTGACCGGAGATCGGGATTTTCGGGGCCACCCCGCTGGAAACCCGCAGGTAACCCGACCCTAAAATCGAGCCCAAAGTGTCTGCAAAGGGATATTGACAGGTTAAGCAAATGGGCAAAAATTTGGCAGATGGAATATAATGTGGGAAAATGTGAAGTCATCCACTTTGGGAAGAAAAATCAAAAAGCAAAATATTATTTGAACGGAGAAATACTACAAAATGCTGCGGTACAGAGGGATCTGGGTGTCCTCGTACATGAAATACAAAAAGTCAACGTACAGGTGCAGCAGGTAATCCGGAAGGCAAACGGAATATTGGCCTTTATTTGTAGGGGGATGGAGTATAAAATCAGGGAAGTCATACAACTGTACAGGGTGCCGGTGAGACTACACCTGGAGTACTGCGTACAGTTCAGGTGCCCTTATTTAAGGAAGGACATACTTGCATTGGAGGCAGTTCAGAGAAGGTTCACTAGGTTGATTCTGGATATGGAAGGGTTGTCTTATGAGGAAAGATTGAACAGGCTGGGTCTATACTCATTGGAGTTTAGAAGAATGAGAGGAGATCTTATTGAAACACAAGATTCTGAGGAGACTCGATAGGGTTGATGCTGAGAGGATGTTACCCCTCATGGGGGAATCTAAAACTAGGGGGCATAGTCTCAGAATAAGGGGTTTAACGTTTATGACGGAAATGAGGAGGAATTTCTTCTTCCAGAGGGTCGTGAATCTTTGGAACTCTTTACCCCAAAAAGCTGTGGAGGCTGAGTTAGACATATTTTTGATCAGCAAGGGAGTCAAAGGATATGGGGAAAGGACGGGAAAGTGGAGTTGAGGTAAAAAGAAATCAGATCAGCCATGATCTCATTGATTGGCGGAGCAGGCTCGAGGGGCCGAATGGCCTACTCCTGCTCCTATCTCTTATGGGTCTCGTTATTCCGAGGACTCAGACTGGCCAACTTGTTCCTTTACTCTTCCAAGATGCCTTCAATCTCCTTGACCATCGTCAGTATGTCGGAAAGATCACTCTGCAGATCTTTCCACCTGTTCATCGCTGGATTTCCTCCTTTGACCTTCAGTCACCTCTTGCTTCATTTGAAGAGCTGCAACCTCTTCAACATGGGTTTCATAGGCAGACTGGAGATTCTGGTTTTGAGAGGTCAGCTCCACAATCTTGGCTCCCAACTCTTGTACCTTTTGTGCCAGCTCATTCCTCTCAAGGAATTCATTGCCCATCTGATTACCTTCCAAGGTTTGAATCTGTTGAGTGAGCATCTCTCGTTCAGCTTTCTTCTCAAACTTCAATGTCTTGTACTGCATGACAACAGAAGCCTACTCATTGCGCGTCCTTTCCGCCTCTTCATTCAGCACAGCCACTTGTTGCAACTTATTCTCTTTCAGCTTCCATCTCTCAAAACTGAGCATTGCATCCTCTTTGGCCCTCAGGACTTCCATGAGGGTCTCCCACTTCCAGCGGAGATAGAGGTCAACTTGCTGGGCCGCCTGCTGTTTGAGTCTTCTGCTAGCTGGTGCCTCAGTTTCTTATCTTCCTCCAGCTCCACGTTCTTTTGCAATAAGGAATTGTGGAGCTTCCGGATTGCCACGTTCAATGTGTTGAGCTGTCCGGTCAGCCTTTCCTCCTGAACCAGCGTAGCTTGCTTGAGCAGAGTCTTTTGATTAACCATCTCGTTGACTGACTGCTGGAGGCTGGCGACGGTCGCGGTTAGTTGGCTTTTCTCTTCCTGTGAAGTACCTTCGTGGCCTGCACGTTGGCCTCCAGGCGGAGCTTAGCTTCCTCAATGCCCTGCCACTCGTCAGCCTGGTCCTCATCTCCTCTACCCGCTGCTCCAGCGCTCCTTCACCTTCTGCAGCTCATGCACGCTCTTGCCCACACCATCCATGGCGCTCAAGTTCCTATCTAACCGGTGCCCGTCTCTTCTCTTGACTGTTACCAAATAATCACAGATCACTGATCTCTCCCTCATCCTGTGGAAAGCCTTCTATGGGATTGTTTTGGTTACAAACAAACTTCCTAGACCTTCCTCTGCGACCCTTTCTGGACTTTCACATTTCTTCAGAATAGGCAGAGGTCTCATGAAAAATTCCAGTAAGCGCCTTCCTCAGCTCACCCCAAGAGGCCTCTGCTACGGTACCCTCCATGAATCTTCAAACATCTTAATATCAGCCATCGTGATTCTTCTACAGATCAGTTGCCAGAATTCGTCCCCATCACAATCATGCTTTAGGACATTGACTTCTTTATCCACACCATCTTGCTTATCATACACAGCACATCACTTCCTGTTATTCAGCAATGCATACCCTTTACACTAGGACTCTTGCTGGTTGTCACGGATCAGGATCCGATTGGTCCTCTCTTGAGCTTGAAACACATCCTCCATATTGGGTTGGTCTCTTTCTTTTTCTGAGACACAATCCCACCGCTGCCACCATATTGTCACAGGGTCCTATCTTATTCATCTGACAAACAATAGTCCTTGACCAATTCATACTTCAAAACACTTTTCTTTTAATTCACCCTACACAACCTTTGGCAACACCTAGTACACTTTCCCAGTCCCTCTCCCTTGTGCCTCACCCTTTTACTCCCACCCATTCAAGCCACAATTACTTCTTAAAGGTGAGGTCTCTTAAAAGGGCCGTACCCCTCTTAAAGGGCAGGTTTCTTAAAAGGGCCATGCCCCTTTTAAGGGATCATGGCCCTCATCACCTACCAGCCCTGCTGTTGAATTCTTTTGTCATTTTAAATAGCTTGATTAGATCAACCCTCAATCTTCTATACTCGAGAGAATACAAACCAACTTTATGCAACCTGTTCTCATAATTTAACCCTTCAAGCCCTGGTATCTGGTGAATTTGTTGAATCTGCGCCGCATCCCCTTCAAGGCCAATATATGCTTCCTGAGGTGTGCTGCCCAGAACTGAATGCAGTACTCCAGATGGGGTCTGACCAACTGAAGCGTAACGTCCTCCCCTTTGTATTTTAGTCCCCTTGAGATAAAGGCCAACATTCCATTAGCATTTTTGATTGCTTTTTGTGCATGTACACCCAAATCTCTTTGCTCCTCCACTGTTCCTAGTTTCTCACCATTTAGAAAATACTCCGATTTGTCTTTATTAGATCCAAAATGGTAACCGTACGCTTCCCCACATTGAACTCTATTTGCCACAGCTTTGCCCACTCACTTATCCTGTCTATATGCCTTTGTAACTTCCTGCTCCAATCTGCACTACTTACTGTGACTCCCAACTTTGTGTCATAGGGTATAAGTGCAGCTGAAGTCACGACAAGTTCATGTTCTATTGTACTCCCGCTATAACTTCTTGTTTTTGTATGTCATATACAGAGTTTCAGTTTTCACAGACAGCCAAAGTAAATTGCAGAGTGTGATCCCAAAATACTAATATAATCCTGAAATCCAGTGTAATAAAAGGAATTTAATTTATTCAATCACCTTGAAGCAGTGGCCTTGATAGTTTTTTTTTGAAAACTGTTTTTCAATTGTACGTTGTTCTTTTTTGGTATGGTCAGCGTTTTTGTGGATGTGTCAGCTTCTTTGAATTTGTTTGTCAGTTATTCTGTGTCTTGTAGGCCGGCGTGTATGAACCGTATTCAGTGAGGCATCAGTAACTGCAGGAGAGAGTAGAGAAGTGGAGGAGATTAACTGGGGAAAAAAGAGAAACAAAGCTAGCAAGAAGAAAGCAGATCATTTTGCCATATTCTAATTTGCACTTCTCAACCTTGCACTTGTGAATGTTGTCTTCTCCGTGATTTTTGTGACCTTCACTGAAATGAAGTGTCTGCCATCTTATCAGAACTTCAGACAAACTGCAATGAAAACACAATTCATCCACCTAATAGGATAGCTTATTTCTGAACGGCAGGCGTAACACTAAATTTACCTTGCATTGATTGCTTTTGGGATTGCCACAAATACACTGGAGTATTATACTAAAATCACTAGACCTTCACGCTCTGAGGTAATAACTATGAGGGTAATAGGGAACTGAAATATTAATTATCATGTAATTACGAATCTTAACCAGGAGACCAGTTGGCCCCAAAGAGGTTTTATATTTAATCTTGTGTTATTACTAACCAGTTTTCTGTCATGTTTCATGACAGATCATTTCAAACTGTTTTATTATTCTGCTACACAGTTATTTATCCAATATTCAAAAATGTTTTTCAAAACTTTAAAATTCTGACTTTTAAGCTGACGTCTGTGATTCGAACAAAGCGAATTGAAAGAGCTGCAGAAATAATATTGTTGAGGGTTAAAGAAATGTAAATCTATGGAAGCAATTCATAAGGAATTTCCTTACTTTGTTTATGAAATAACGCTCATGGACTTATTGGTGCATTTATCATAGAATCATAGAATGATACAGCGCAGAAGGAGGCCATTTGGCCCATCGTGCCTGTGCTGGCTCGTTGAAAAAGCTATCCAATTAGTCCCACTCCCCTGCTCTTTCCCCATAGTCCTGCTTACTCATCAAGTTTAGTGTCAGTGCAAAGCAGTCTCCAGATAACAGACATAGCTTATTAAATTGTATTATTAAAGGCGGCCTAAAGCCTCTTTGCACCAAAGCTACAGGGTTGTTCTCCAAATGCAGCCTCACACTCCTTATTGGTAAGTTTGTTTTTTCCCTCGTAAATGATCATTATGCATGAAGTATTTTATTTATTGGTAAAAGGGAGATATTTTGGCACAGGTTGCTGTAGATATTCAGCTGCTCGCTTGACTGAAGAATTTTTCAATGTTTTCTCTGTAAGGTCATTCCACTTTGGAAGCAGACATGCCATCTATATGTACAAACACAAAATCTATCTTCTACATTCTAATTCAAGTTTAATAAGTAATAAATAAAGCCGTATTAAGTGTAGTAATCATAGCAATTACATTTATTGTGCCAGTCATGGTGCACTAATTTTACTATAGTTAATGCAGTTTAATTCCTTTGATGACTGGCTTTATTTTATAAATTATAAATATACAGCAAGTTAATTTTAACCCTGCTTGTAACAATATCCCACAAAGACATGTGTTTATTGCTAAATATTTTTTGAAATTCTGGAAAAATTGGATTTTAAAACAGTCTATTTCATTTGAGAGCAAATGTAAGATTAATATTTAGCAAGGGCATGAATCCAGCCTGAATGTTACTCCATACTGTTGAAATTCCATTCTTTCAATTTGGTTATACAGAATTTCCTTTTTTATTCATTCATATGATGTGGGCATCACTGGCAAGGCCAATATTTATTGCCCATCCCTAATTGCCCTTGAGAAGGTGGTGGTGAGCTGCCTTCTTGACTGAGTGGCTTGCTAGACCATTTCAGAGGGCAGTTAAGAATCAATCACATTGCTGTGGGTCTGGAGTCACATATAGGCCAAACCAGGTGAGGACGGCAGTTTTCCTTTCCTAAAGGACATTAGTGAACCAGATAGGTTTATAACAAGTCTGGTAGTTACATGTTCACCATTACTGATACTAGCTTTTTATTCTATATTTTTTAATTAACTGAATTTAAATTCTCCAGCTGCCATGGCAGAATTTGAACTCAATATTAGTCCTGGCCTCTAGATTACCAATCCAGTAACATAACCACTATGCTACCGTACCTAAAACATTATTGGAAGTCTATATATGCTAGTGTGAATTATAAGACAAGGGCAGAGGGCTTAAGTGATTTAGGTAGTTAAATACCTGTGCTTTTAGTAATCAAATTCCACTGGCCATAAAAGCACTGGTTCAACTAACTGAAAGTAATTAGGGTGGCTACAGATGTAAAATCATGAAATGTTCCAGTCTGAAACTGTCAAATCTTCACAGAGGAGCTATAGAGAATGAATGCACATTAACTCTAATTTTATTGTACATATTGAGATCTGTGGTGACTATGATCACTGCACAATTATAAAAACATTCAATTCTTTGTGAATAAATAGAAACATAATATTAAAATGTAATGTAATGCTCTTATTCTGGAAGAGTTCTTGTGAGGTTAGGTTTTCATTGTTAGGTCAGTGGAAGGATTTGGCATTTGCAAAATGTGTTGCATTTTCTGAGTTACATAGTTCTAATTTTGCTCAAAAAACCTGATGCTTTATTTAAGGAAAACAATAAATAATTATCTAAATTTATGTTACATTTAAAATATTACTTGCATGCCTGTCTAATAGGTCGTGATATTTGGAAGAATTCCCCCCCACACAATGTGGATGTTTGGAACAGATCTCCTGCAGAAGTTGTTGATGTTAATTAACTTTCAAAATGAAGCTGGTTAAATATCTGATTGGAATGCAATTAAAGATTATATTGAGAGGTTCTTTACTCAATGAAAATGTTGTGTGCACTGTAACTGTTCAGGATTGAATAATGTAAAGTTGTAATATTAGAGTGATAACCTGTTCTTCTTGGTGAACTTAATGGCCCTGTCTGAGGAAAATCAGAAAGAAGCCAGTCAAACTGTTGATTACTAACAGGCATAGCCTTTGAGGGAAACAATGATCCAAGTGCTAGAAACACACTTAACATATATTACTGAACAATTAATCCACGTTAAAATCTATTCAAGATCCCTTAGCTTAGACAGCTCTCATCAACCCCTCTTCGTATTCTTCAACAAGCATTTGTTAATGTAGCTGGCGGTCCATTGTACAAGTAATTGCCTTAGTCTTGCAGAGTGGGTTTACAAAGTCTATATATATCAAAGTGTACAAAGATTATTAGGCTTTTACAGTTCGATATTCTAGTTCGTTATGGTTTTGACTGAGTTACAGCAGGGGCAAGATGCAAGATAGCTAGGAGCACCAATGTAGTTCCGAAAATGTCTATGTTGGGTAGGGATTTAAGGTGCTACTAAGCTATTGAGAAAAGCCTAATACCTATTACTTGAAAATTCTGCAAAGATCATGCAAAGGAACTTAACTGACTAAGTTGTATAAAAACTTAGAAATTTGCACTTCTTTGTAATTTGTACAAAATTATGTTCCAACATAATCTGAAGCTGTTCATTTGTCACAGTTCAAAAATCTATGCCTTAGCTCCCTGCTAAATTATCAACTGTTGACAGTGAGTGTAATTATATACAGGATCCTTCCCAGTTGGCTTAGCAGTAAATGCACTGTACAATGAACTGATGGAGTGCCATGGGGGATAGTAGCAGATGACAGTCTCCCATTGATGTACAATATGAATTGACAAGAATTGCCAGTGCCTTTAATATCTCTACAATCCTCAATCACCTTTAGAATCATAGAAATGATTCTAAAAAATCATAGAATCATAGAAAAGTTACAGCATGGAAGGAGGCCATTCGGCACATTGAGTCCATGCCGGCTCTATGCAAGAGCAATCTAGCTAGTCCCACTCCCCCACCCTATCCCTGTTGTAGCCCTGCAAATGTTTTCCTTTCAAGTACTTATCCAGTTTGCTTTTGAAGGCCATGATTGAATCTGCCTCCACCACCCACTCTGGCAGTGCATTCCAGATCCTGACCACTCGCTGTGTAAAAATGTTTTCTTTGCGTCACCTTTGGTTCTTTTGCGAATCACCTTAAATCTACGTCCTCTAGTTCTTGACCCCACCATTGGGAACAGTTTCTCTCTATCTATTCTGTCTAGACCCTTCATGATTTTAAATACCTCTATCAAATCTCCTCTCAATCTTCTCTGTTCCGAGGAGAACAACCTCAGCTTCTCCAGTCTATTCACGTAACTAAAGTCCCTCATCCGTATTCTTTCTTAAACGCTTCCTCAACTTGCCCTGCCACCTTCAACGGTTTGTGCACATATACCCCCAGATCTCTCTGTTCCTGTACCTCTTTTAGAATTGTGCCCTCTAGTTTATATCGCCTCTCCTCGTTCTTCCTACCGAAATGTATCACTTCGCATTTTTCTGTGTTAAATTTCATCTGCCATGCGTCCGCCCATTTCACCAGCCTGTCTATATCCTCTTCAAGTCTATCACTATCCTCCTCACTGTTCACTACACTTCCAAGATTTGAGTCATCTGCAAATTTTGAAATTGTGCCCTGTACACCCAAGTCCAAGTTATTAATATATATCAAGAAAAGCAGTGGTCCTAGTACCGACCGCTGGGGAACACCACTGCATACCTCCCTCCAGTCCGAAAAACAACCGTTCACCACGACTCTCTGTTTCCTGTTACTTAGCCAATTTTGTATCCCTTTATTACCATACGCTCTTCAGGCACACATCCAGGTACTTTTATTGCTTATTGTGATATATATTACTGCCCCTTTTATTCCATGGGCTTCAATCTTGATGTTCTGGTCACCACCTTACATGAAAGATATGATTGCACTGGAGAGGGTACAGAGGAGATGTATGAGTATGTTGCCAGGACTGGAGAATTTTAGCTATGAGGAAAGATTGGATAGGCTGGGGTTGTTTTCCTTGGAACAGAGGAGGCTGAGGGGTGATTTAATTGAGGTGTGCAAAATTATGAGGGGCCTAAATAGAGTGGATAGGAAGGACCTATTTCCCTTAGCAGAGAGGTCAATAACCAGGGGGCATAGATTTAAAGTGATTGGTAGAAGGATTAGGATTAGGTCCCTTGCTTTTTGTGATATATATTAATAATTTGGACTTAAATGTAGGGGGCATGATTAAGAAGTTTGCAGATGATACAAAAATTGGCTGAGTGGTTGATAATGAGGAGGAAAGCTGTAGACTGCAGGAAGATATCAATGGACTGGTCAGGTGGCCAGAAAAGTGGCAAATGGAATTCAATCCGGAGAAGTGTGAGGTAATGCATTTGGGAACGGCAAACAAGGCAAGGGCGTACACAATAAATGGGAGGATACTGAAAGTTGTAAAGGAAGTGAGGAACTTTGGAGTGCATGTTCACAGATCCCTAAAGGTAGCAGGACAGGTAGATAAGGGGGTTAAGAAGGCACATGGAATACTTTCCTTTCTTAGCCGAGGCATAGAATATAAGAGCAGGGAGGTTATGCTGGAACTGTATAAAACACTGGTTAGGCCACAGCTTGAGTACTGTGTGTAGTTCTGCTCACCACATTACAAGAAGGATGTTATTGCACTGGAGAAGATACAGGGGAGATTTACAAGGATGTTGCCAGGACAGGAGAATTTTAGCTATGAGCAAAGATTGGATAGGCTGAGGTTGTTCTCTTTGGAACAAAGGAGGCTGAGGGGTAATTTAGTTGAGGTGTACAAAATTATGAAGGGCCTGGATAGAGTAGATAGGAAGGACCTATTTTCCTTAGCAGAGAGGTCAATAACCAGGGGGCATAGATTTAAAGTGATTGGTAGAAGAATTAGAGGGGAGCAGAGGGTCGTAGGGGTCAGGAACTCAATGCCTGAAGGGGTGGTAGAGGCAGAAACCCTCAATCATGTAAAAAGCACCTGGATGTGTGCCTGAAGAGCCATGACCTACAAGGCCACGGACCAACTGCTGGAAAGTGAGATTAGGCTTGGTGACTCATTTTCGGCCAGTGCAGACACGATGGGCCGAATGGCCTCCTTCTGTGCCGTAAATTTTCTATGATTCTATCACAAGCCTATTATGCGGCACTTTATCAAACTCCTTTTGAAAGTCCATATACACATCAACTGCATTGCCCTCATGTACCCTCTGTTACCTCATCCAAAAAACTCTATCAAGTTAATTAAACATAATTTGCCTTTTACAAATCCGTGCTGGCTTTCCCTAATCAATCCACACTTGTCCAAGTGACTCCTAATTCTGTCTCGGGTTGTCATTTCTAAAAGTTTCCCCACCACCGAGGTTAAACTAACTGGCCTGTAGTTGCTGGGTTTATCCTTACACCCTTTTTTGAACAAGGGGGTAACATTTGCAATTCTCCAGTCCTCTGGCACCACCCCTCGTATCTAAGGATGTTTCGAAGATTATGGCCAGTACCTCCGCAATTTCCACTCTTACTTCCTTCAGCAACCTGGGATGCATCCCAACCGGACCTGGTGACTTATCTACTTAAAGTACAGCTAGCCTTTCTAGTACCTCCTCTCCCCTTTATTAATTTTTAGCCCATTCAGTATCTCAACTACATCTTTACTGAGACTGTGGCAGCATCGTCTTCCTTGGTAAAGACCGATGCAAAGTACTCATTTAGTACCTCGGCCATGCCCCCTGCCTCAATGAATTTCTTAATAAATATTGATGCAGATCACTTTTAAAAATGTAATTTGATCCTGAATGTTTTCTGGGAATTTCTTCCACTAGCCTGGGGAAAAATAGTATTTTCCTAATCTCTAAATTTTCTCCAGATTGATGAATTTTGTAATTACGACTTTTAAGGGGTGAATTTCCATGGAGGTTCTTCTGATTGTCTGCCATAACTTTGGTCTGGGGTTTCCATGGCTGTTCCGCTGAGGTTATGGTGGATGAATGGGAGAATCGTGGCAGAAAATTACTCCTAGTCCTATCTCCAAGTTAAATACCTTGCTTAATTCAAACTTATTCATTATTATAAACTAGAGGGCACAATTCTAAAAGGGGTACAGGAATAGAGAGATCGGGGGGTATGTGTGCACAAATCATTGAAAGTGGCAGGCAGGTTGTGAAAGCGGTTAAAAAAGCATACGGGATAATGGGCTTTATAAACAGAGGCATAGAGTACAAAAGCAAGGAAGTCGCAATGAACCTTTATAAAACACTGGTTCGACCACAACTGGAGTATTGTGTCCAGGGCACTGCACTTTAGGAAAGATGTGAAGGCCTTAGAAAGGGTGCAGAAAAGATTTACTAGAATGATTCCAAGGATGAGGGACTTTAGTTACGTGAATAGACTGGAGAAGCTGGGGTCGTTCTCCTTGGAACAGAGAAGATTGAGAGGAGATTTGATAGAGGTATTTAAAATCATGAAGGGTCCAGACAGAATAGATAGAGAGAAACTTCCCATTGGCGGAAGGGTCAAGAACCAGAGGACATAGATTTAAGGTGATTTAGCAAAAGAACCAAAAGTGACGTGAGGAAAAGCTTTTTAGGATCTGGAATGCACTGCCCAAGGGGGTGGTGGAGGCAGATTCAATCATGGTTTTGAAAAGGGAACTGGATAAGTACTTGAAAGAAAAAAAACTTGCAGGGCTATGGGGATAGGGCGGGGGAGTGGGACCAGCTGGATCGTTCTTGTGTAGAGCCAGCACAGACTTGATGGGCCGAATGGCCTCCTTCTGTGCTGTAACCTTTCTAGGATTTTAATTACTTTATGTATATATTTTCTCCTGTCAGACTTTTCTACAGTGAATATAGGTTCAGTCACTTGGATCTTTCTTCATAAATTAGTTCACTCAGCCTTGAATCATCCTAGTCACTTTTCTGTGAAGCCTTTCTAATATATTTCTGTCCTTTTTGAGGCAGGGTGACCAAAACTGCATGCCATACTCCAGAATTGGTTTCACCACTGACCTGTACAATGCTTATACAACTTGTTCTGACTTGTAATCTAGTGCACTCCAGATGCATTCTAGTAATCGTTTTGCCTTATTGATAACTGTTTCACACAGGTTTTAATAAATGATTGCTCACAAATCCTTCTCATTTTCAGCCTCTGATTTTCAGAGGATTATAGCTGCAAGTTTAAGCACTGAGGGAATTATCTGTAAATGCTTTGTTTACGAAGGGAGCTCCCATTTATATGTGTATATGCACATGTTGGTTTCTTCTAATCTGACAAACTGGGAATTTACAAGCACTTGCTAATCTGCAAACGTCCCTCACTAACAGCCATTAACCTCTAATTGATCACAATATGTCTCTATTTACAGCATTTAGACTTAAAGCAACAGGAAGTGCTAATCACAACTGTGCCTTAGTGGCATAATAATAAATCATATGGTTTAATTCTGCTTCATAGTACAATATCATCTGTAAGCAACTTGAAAATCCACAAGTACATATAGATATATACACATAGATATATATACATATGTTATACAGGTTGTATGGCAGCATCAATTTGAAGCCTGGATATCATTTGTATAAATTGTATGGACAATAATCGTATAAAAGCACTTTCAATTAAGTTTTCAAAAAAAGATTTTGTCGCTTTTGTACCAATTTTTAACACACACATACAATTCGCATAGGCAACATTAACTTAATTTGATTGGTACCGCTTTTAAATGAGTATAAAGTTACAAGTAAAGATTTATATCAAAATGAAAATAGCCCTTCCTCTGAACAGTTTATCAGACAGCACAGCTTAGGTGGTTGAATGGGAACTTCAGCACCATGTCAACTTGAAGACTACTGCTTTTTGTGACTGAATAAGAAGTTCTGTGAAGGTTGGAGGTTGGTACCAACCCTGAGCTGGGGCATGCCTCCTGAGTCACCATCTCTGGCCTTCTTCTCTAAGTTACTTCTCTGTATTTGAAAGGCACACTCCTCAAGTAAGGTTATCTCATGTACTGGACTGGACCCCCTCCAGTGCCAGACATCTGTCTCCCAGATTTCAGTAGTCATGTATGGACTGTGGAAGACTGGGCTTGATAGGCCAAATGGCTTTTGTAGTGTATTGGTACCGTGGGAGTACTCAGATACTTCTTTTAAAAGGAACAAACTCTTTATTTTGTATCTTCCAACACATACTGCAACCAAATAGCACAAACAAAACAGTGGAGCCCCTTTGACCTTTTCACATCATCACTTTCTTTGAGAACTCCTCACACAACCCGCACATGCTCACTACTATACAGTACTGCACATCCCTCCCTTCTGAATGTTTCATTCGATCATCACAAAATCCTTGAAGCAACAAGGGAGCTGTCGCGACCGCAACGGTCTTCCCTTTGCACGAGACCCTTCCTGATGATTCGTCTCTGGTCTTCCTTCGTGGTTTTTCTTTTGGTCCCTGTCCTTTCCCCTCCTCCGTCTGTGGCAGTTTCCATTCGTTTTGGGCCTGACTGTCTGCCTCTCCCACCAGCTTCTTTACGACAGACATGTTCTGCTTAAATTTCACCCTGGCTGGTGACTTCTCCTGTTTCTCTCCTCACCACATTGTAGAGTTTGGGTTTGAAATTCAATGTCATTTTGCCTGTTTTCAGCATCTTCACCAAAACCCGATCACCAACCTTAACCTCGCTCGGGACTACATGGCAGTGCCCATCTGCATATACCTTCCTTTCAACTTTCTGCTTTCAGTCCTGATCTTGGTGACCCTCATCTGTAATACTGGCCTCAAGTTGTTCTGGCAACTACATGTGCAGCTCACGTCCAAACATTAAATGAGCTGGACTTGCACCCGCCATTGCCTGCGGTGTGCTCTGGTAGACCATAAGGAATGTTACTACTTCCTGCTTCCATTCTTTTTCTTTCTGCCTGCGCCACTTGTAATGCCTTCAGTAGCACCCTTTTTGCCATTCCACCTCACCATTAGCCCGTGGCCAGTATGGAATTGTAGTTCAATCTTCCACGCCATATTCCTTAAAATTATTTGGATTCTTTGCCACAAAGTGCCTACCACGTCGGCTTGCAGCGAAATGGTACTCCACACTTGCGAAGATCCAATTCATCGCCTTTGTGATGCTCGTCGCCATAAGTCCTTTCAAAATTTTGACCTTGAAAAGCCTACTATAATACTCCACGACTACCAGCATATGTTCACCACGTGTTAGATCTGCTGCCAAATCCTTCCATGGTTCACTTGGCTGTCTGCTTCGTACCAACGGTTTGGGTGGAGAAAATGGCTCTACCCACTTGGCAACTACGGCAATATTTGCACACTCATTTTGCATCCCAAAAGTTCCTGGCCACCACACTTTGAGCCATGGTTGGTTCTTCATTTTTACCACCTTTTGATGCGCTACATGCGCCAAAATCAAGACTTGTTCCCATAAAGCCCTTGCGATGACAGTCCAGGCTCGTCTCATGACCAATTGCTTGACAATCACATACTTCCTCAATTAGATGATACCCCTTTCTGTAGTACCTTCGCGGGCTCAACCTAGACAACGTGTCAGCAATACTTTGCTTACCAGGCTTGTAAATCAACTTGAAGTCATATGCCTTTAGTTGCAAAACTCAACTCTCAATCCTAGTTAACACCTTTAACATTCTGGAGTAAATATACTCTACGGCTTATGGTTTGTTTCCAATTCAAACTCCTGGTCAAATATATAAACGTTGAAGTGCTCACATACCCACACCACAGCTAATACCTTCTTTTCCATCTGTGAATAGCATTGTGCCACATCTGTAAGGCTCCTACTTGCATAACTGACGGTTCTCCACACTCCATTATGCTTCTGCATTAGCACCGCACCTAATCCGATCAGACTCGCATTCAAGCTCTAGCGTTTTTGTCAAAATATGGCAAAACTTCAGACTTGGCCAACGAACCCTTCAGATGATCAAAAGCTTCCTGCTGCGTTTGACCTCAGTGAAAAGATGTGTTCTTCCTAGTCAGCCACTGCAACATTTCCTCAACCATCGCTAAATTGGGTTGTACTGCACCAAACCCAAAAAAGTCCGTCAGTGCGATGCTCATTTGGGTGGTTCTGCACATGCTGAATGAAATAAACTGGCCAGCTCTTGTGAACAGTGCATTGGTTACTTGCCTGAAGCAAAGTTGGACTGCTGTGAAATGTTGCAGAGATACCCTGCACTAGATTGGAAGGATCCCAATGCATAAATTGTCAGCGCAGATGATTCCATGAAAAGAGCGGTGACATTCCTCAAAGATGGTTTCAGATCTGGTTCCAGTATCTTACATAACTTATGGAGTGCATCTTTTGGAAACCTGACTCGAGCACTATTTCTCAGTTAATAGTAAGAGTTGCGTGCTCTCTATAGTCTGGTACCTGGGTAACTCCTTACCTTTCTCAGTCTCTTCTGATGTAGTCATGCACGTTTCTGGCCCCTTTGCTCCTCCTCTTCATCAAGGAAAGCTAAATACAGAGGAGTGCCCAGAGGTAACATAATCCTCACTGGTACCCCAAGGGAAATTCCCTTGAAAGCCCTTTAAACCATTCTGCCCTGCAATCACTAGTTTGTGCCTAACCGATCAAATTCCTGAAGTTCAAAAGCCTAACTGAAAGCTTCAGAAAATAATCTCCTGCAAGAAAAATGAGTCTTCTGCTTTCCAGCAGCCTCCAGTGCACTTTGTATTCTAACAGCTGGGCTTATCTATTCTGTACTGACTAATCTTATTCTTAACGTAAGCTACACCTGTGTTGGTTTTCAAGTGGCCAGGGGGAGGAATATCCGTGCCATAATCATGGGTGGAGAAATTACATTCGCCCATTTTTCAAGCATAAAACCTCTGGATTTTTGGTCGCAGATCTCCCACGCCTGACTATGCCAGAATTGCGCAGCACCACTTTGTCATGCAGAATGTGTGAGAGAGAGAGTTCAGTGAGAAGAAAAGAAGATAAGATAGTCAAGCACCTTGTGGAGCATATCTTCCAGGCCGGTCACAACACTTCTGACACGCCCCTGCCCACAATTTCCATGGCTACCTTTTCTAATGGGAACAGGAAGTTAGATTGATGGTGACCCTCCTCCTGTCCATACCTGCTCCCTGGTATTGCGCGCTAATTTCTCCTGCAAGAAGAAAGGGAGTGTGCAAGTGTGTGCCCTCGTGGGAGGTTGTGAGGATGTGTGTATCAGGATAGAACAATGTTGATGCTGCATGAAAGATCACATAGGTGTGGGGAAATGAGGGAAGTCATTGTGAGGGGGTACACAGTGTGTCAATAGCAACAAAGGAGGTTCAGAGAAGTGTGCTGCTGTGATTGGAGGACAGTGACGGGAAGCAGGGGAGGGAAGGCTTATGAGTGTTCGGGCTACAGGTTGTGCATGTTAAGTAGACAGTGAAAGAGACATGAGTTGGGACTTTTACCTTTGCTCTGCAAAGATCATTAAACGTCTTGCAGTATTGCTGCCAGGTCCTTTTTCTCGCGCTGACTTGTTCGGCAGCCTCTGCCCACTGGTGCTGGGCAATTTGCCTCGACACCTTTCTTCCACCTCTTGGGAACAGCACCTCCTTCCTCCTGCTCACCTCCTTAACCAGAACATCCAGAGCAGCTTATGAGAATCAGGGAGCCATCGCTGTACTTCCTCTTCCTGCCGTTTGCACTGTACAGCATTGATTCGGTTAAGTAAAGGCAAAGTTCACCTGCCTTTTAAGAGGTGCTGGTTGTCTTGAAATTGCATCACAGCTGCTTGATTTCCTGCCCCTGCAATCAGCATTTTGGCTGCTACGCTCATTTTCTGCCCGCTTTCGGTGCAAGTTGAATTTGTCCCCCACAGGTCTTGCATGTAGGAGGTTGACATTAGACAAAATGCGCATAGGAGGGGTATATCGTAGGAGAGAGAATAAATGGTATTTTTATGTAAAATGAAACATTCACAGCTTTGAAAATGTGGGTTTATGAAAAACCATTTACACATTCAATAGTTTGAGTTTTTCCTGTTTTCAGTGCTGTTTCAATAGATAGTGGATGAAAACATCCTGGAGAAATTGAGTTTCAGTAGTATTATAAACAGGAACAACTCTAGACCTGCAGTGAAATACTAAGAGGGTGAATAAAATTCATTGGGCTCGATTTTCGCAACCCCGATCGGGTGCATTCGTGGCGGGGGGCTGCGAAAATCTGGGATTCCCGGTGCGGGTCTGGAGCCCGGCTCCAACCCGCCCACTTCCGGGTTCCCTAGTGACGTGCTAACATGCGCACGCAGCCCCTGCATGTGGGACTCCCGCCGGCAATTAAAGCCAGTGGGGTGCCACTTAAAGTACTTGAACAGGTACTTCAGGTCGTTTACAGACCTGATTGACCTGATATTTTAGGGTGGATGGGATTTTGAAATGAACTGAGACTGTTTCCCGTACTGGGAGAAACACTCCCAGTTCAAATGGACGTTTTGCAGCCGTCAGCCTGTGGCAGCTGCAAAGGTCCATTTGACAGGTGGTGGGGGGAGACCCTCACTCATTGCATGAGGCCACTCTGTCACTTTGGACAAAGTTTGGCCTCCACCACCCTCCTCCTAACAATTAAATTTACCAACTTGCACACTTTACCCCGGTGCCATTTATCTACCTTACGGACCCCCTCAAACTTCCGGATGGGGGCCGCCGTAGCTGCAGTCATGACCTCCTCGGAGGGCGAACAGCATCACCAGCCTCGCCGTCCACCTCTGACACGTGGAGCTCCACAACACAGTGCTGTGACACATCCACCTGCACAGCAGGGGGGAGGGCAACCGCAGAGAGAGATGCGTCGCAGAGGGCACTACCCTCACCACAGGGTCTACAGACCGAGGCTTAGCTTCCTGGACCTCTCTGAGCAGCAGTGCATATGGAGGCTCAGAGTCACTCGACATGTAGTTGTGGATATCTGCAGCCTCCTTCATCTTCTTACCTGTCGCTGTCAAAGTCATCACTGCCCTCAACAACTTTTCCTCCGCATCCTTCCAGGGTACCACCGGGGACATCGCTGACGTCTCTGTCGTCTGCACAAAAGAGCCCTGCAAATTCACCTACACCCACTTTGCAGTGACACAATGGATGGCATCAGGTGTGTGTGTTCATGGTGAACCCCATGAAAGGGACCTATTCCACAAGCCAGTCAAGAATGGGCAAGATATGGCAGTAGTGGTGATAATAAGATTTATTGTGCATGTGAAATAAAACAAATATAAATAAAAAAAACATGACAAATCATCAGACACCCTTGTGCATTCCCTTTGTGCTCACAAAACCTTCGCCTTGCGATTCCGGGAACCCCTACGTGGTGCTACCCCTGTGGTTTCAGCAGAGATGGTGGCAGGTTGCTCTTGTCCATGCCCTGACCGATGAGATGCTATGGGCCGACGCCCTCTGGGTTTGTGTGCCCGTGATGGCCCCTCCAAAGACTGCTCCACCTGCACCTGTGCAGGGGCAGACTTGGCCACATGGAGAGAGGGCAGCATTGCGGGTACTGGTTGAGAGGGGGGCAACGGGTGAGACGTGGGAGTGCTTTGAGTGGCGTCCCCACTTCCATGTCCCCTTTCACCATCATCCCTCTCGTGGCCCAGGCCCACATCACTCCTTCCACCCTGCTGGATGGCAGTTTGGAGGACTTGTGTGAGGCCTTGGAAGGCCACATGTGAAGTATCTGTTAGCCTTTTCAAGGCCGCAGAATGTTGCTCACCCTGAATCCGAACGGCTATTGTCAGGGCCTGAATGGACTCATTGTTGAGCCATGCTTGACGCTCGAGGGAGGCTAGCCTTTCCTTCATCGCAGACATTCCCACACCTACCTGCGACACTATCTCAGAGATGCCTTCACGTCCCTGCGACACTATCTCGGCAATGCCCTCCTGTACCTATGCCACCATTCCCCCCATGCAGGAGTTGGACTCCTCCATCCTCTGCGTGATTGTGGAGAGTGCGCGTGGCACCTGTTCCAGCGCCTCGGCAATGTGCTGCTGCCCCTCGACGGCTCTTCTTTTCACGGCTGGCCCCCAGGGTTCAGCATCTGGGTCCAGCTGAGCAGAGCCTGGAGAAGAGTGCTCCCACTGACGCGGACTCTCCACGGCTGCCCCTGCCACCAGGGTCAGCTCGTGTTCACATGTACGTGGTGACTCACCATGTGGAAGCCCAACTAAGTGAGGATGGGGACCCACCGAGGTGTATGTATCTGCGCTGGTGGATGCATGGCTCAGATGTAATGATGGACCCTCAGAGACCGGCAGGTCCTCTGAGGAATCGCCCTCCACGGTCACGGCGCTCGCAGATGGCCCTGCAAGAGAACAGAAAGCAATATTCGGCATGTGGACAGATGTTGAGGTGCTGCTGATGCCAAGTGATGCTAAGATCATTCGCTATCATGAGTGCTGAGTGTTAGCTTTCTGTCACCGGCCGCTTGTGCAATTCCAGTCTCGGCATCCGCCACGGACAGGCACTCCAGCGTGCGGCTGATGTCAAATGCTTGCTTCTTCGCGTCCGTTAGGACCACCTGGTGTGGCGGGCCCCCTCCGGTCCGTGCCCTCTTCCGGGCGTTCTGGCATCTCTTCTCCTATCGAGGCAAAACACAGAAGCGTGATTGAGTGATGGTTGCATGGTGAGCCGCTGCATGCATTGGTGTGGGTGGGGTTGAGCGTGAGGGAGATGCATGGGAGGGTGCGTGTGCAACATAGCCATGAGATTGTATGAGGATTGGGTTGCATGGTAGTGTTCGAATGGGGACAGGGGCCGTGAGTACGTGCAGGCAAGGTGAGGATGATAGTTGAGTGGATGAGAGGAGTGATGCGAGAGCGTTGTGGTGGCAGTGCAGAAGGGATTGTGTGGTGGTGGAGGTAATGTGGAAGACGGAGTGTGGGAGAATGCATCCCACACTCCGTCTTCCACATTACCTCCACCACCACACAATCCCTTCTGCACTGCCACCACAACGCTCTCGCATCACTCCTCTCATCCACTCAACTATCATCCTCACCTTGCCTGCACGTACTCACCGCCCCTGTCCCCATTCGAACACTACCACGCAACCCAATCCTCATACAATCTCATGGCTCTGTTGCACACGCACCCTCCCATGCATCTCCCTCACTTTGCCTAACCTGGTTTGGTCATCAAATCTCTTCCTGCTCTGGACCCAGGCTCATGGCACATTGCCGCATCTGGTGACCTCCTCGGCCACCTCCAGCCAGGCCTTCTTCATGGTGGAGGGAGGGCACTTCCTCCCATCAGTCAGGAAAAAGATTTCCCCCCTCTTCCTCACCCCATCCAGCAGCAGCTGGAGTGAGGAGTCTGAAAATCTTGGGGCAGCCTTCCCTCTGGCCTGCTCCATGGTTCAGCATTGGTTGTTTGCTGCAGGAGGAGCATTGGTGGACTGCCCCTTTAAATAGGGCTCCTCCAGCTGACAAACCTTACTGCGCATGTGCAGTCCGCCCGCTGCGCAGCTTACTAGCGGGAAACCCGGAAGCAAAGGTAAGTGGCTCCAATTAGCCTGTAATTGCGTGCGGAGCACACTGTTTTCACCGGGCGCATTACCCACGCGCCCAGTCGACCCCCCGCTGAGAACCTGCCGCCCTGCTAATATTGAGCCCATTGTGTTTGTATTGGTGGAGGACTCTGAAGAATAGGTATTCTTATGGCCAGTCATTTTCCTTTATATCAAGTTAACATGCTAAGTGTCACCATTGAAAAATTATACTTGGAGCTACTGTTAGTAGTGTACTCTTGATAAATGATGAGTTAATATTGTAATTTGTAAATAAAGGTTAAGTGTAAAAGTGTGTTGGTGGTGCTCAGGATTGCATTCAATAAAATTTACATGCCTTTGTAGCCTTAGAGCATAGTAAAAATGGCGATTTTAGTTTTGCTTAATATACCATTAGCTGTTAACTACTAATATAACAATTTTTAGCAATTTCTTTTAACTCTTATTTTCATTATGGATGAAATAAATAATTGGATATGTTTACCCAATGGTTCTAGAAAACCCAAAAAATAATTTCTTCCCTTTTTTATTGATAGGATTCTGATTTTCCTATTGACACAAGAGTGAACCCTTATCTTGCTCAAATGAAAGGCACTCCCAGTAATTTGCTTAGATCAGGCGGATGCAAAATGACGAAGACTCTGAAAGTACATGAACTAGCAGTGAGCTGGTAAGTAACATTATTTATACATCGAATAATTTTCACTGAATTGATGTGGAGATAAAATTTCTTTGGAGATTGTGGGGTAGATTTTTAGAGGGGGATTTTTAACTTTGGTCCAAAACAGGTGCATTTTCAGCTTTGGGCCTTATTTGAATTTTACCGGTAAGCTGCAGCTTGCCAGTTTCGGATGGCAGAAAATCGGCCGCCACCTGGATGGAGCTAGCTTGCAGGTGGGACCTGTTTGGAGGTTGGGGGAGAGGGTGCAGATCTGGGGAGAAGAGCAAGAATAGGCCAGCAGCAGGTCAGAATACTCCTCCTGGCCTCACAAGAATGTTTTAAAAAACTTACTTTTTCCTGAAGGGCCTCTAGCGGTCCCTTAAAGGACAGCTGTTTGGGCAGCTCGACACCTGATACAACTGGGACTTGCATGTACGGCACATGCTTCATCCATTTGTACATTAAAATGTTATAAAGTAGGACCCTGTTTTGCATATTTAACAGCCTGTTTTGGCCGGGAGTGCTGGGCACCCATTTAAAGGCCTGCCTGAAAATTTAATTAAGTGGACAAATGGGTGTCCAAGGTGCCCACCTGATTTGTCTCTGCTATCGAGAAATGGACGGCGGCGTTTGAAAATCCCCGTCCTTTAACCTTTACTGCCGGGCTGAAAACTGGTGGTAGTCGAATCGACCGCCCATTATAAACCCTGTTTACTTTCCTTTCCATTGGCATCAGTGGAAAGGAAAACTGGGCAAGGTATTTAATCGGCTGAACCGCTGCCCCCAATTTTTCGCCAGGTGGTGAAAGTTAAAATTTACCTCACTTTCATGTCAAATAAAATCAGACTTAATTTATGCCACAAGCCAATACGACATTGTAAAAATGTACCAACATGTTGCTATGTATATGATCACATTTAGTTCTGAAATAGTGAAAAAGCTTGTTCTGTTGAAAAAAAAACAATTTTAAACTTTTTGTACTTACTGTAAGAACCTGACCATAACAGTGATATATGCAGAAATCCTCTGTGGGTGCATAATAAATACAATATTTATATGACTCATGGAACTGCAGCATGTTTGTGATGTTCATACAATGTTCGTTTTGAGTCTACTTATATAAATAGCATACGCAACAGGAACCAGCATATAATCCTTTATATTTAATTGGTTATATGTGCAACTACAAGCCTGCTCAACAATCTGGTACTTTTAATCTTGCGGTAACAAAAGCAGAGATCATGGCACATTTTATATATAAATGTGTGATCTAATCAATGTCATGGGTGGGGAATTTTGTTGCCTGGAGCTCTGTTGAACGGCTGAAGTATTTACACGAAGCTATCTGAGATAGCTATTTAAATAAATTCTGCAGTGTTTACTTGAAAATATTGCAGATCTCTGGCAAATGCTTAATACATTTTAAATGTGTAAGAAATTGTAGCAGACATCTTTTTGATGCACTTAAGTGTTTTATATTTAGAAGACCAAGTCAGTGAACATATTAAGTAGATATGTTGTAGCTATTTGAAGTAAATTTCAAGCAGGCTAATATGAGCCTTTAAAATTGCAAAATGCTATATTATAAAATTTTTGCACCTTATATTTTCCATTTTTTGTATAATTGTCTGTTGCTGCCTACTTGACATTATCCTCGCTGCCATGAGATCTGTATTTTGAAATCCATTTTACTGATTACCTTAAAACTTTGCTACAGAAGGACTGTAACAGAACAATTATTAATTGCCTTAGGGGTTTAACTTCATTATTTTCCACTATACGTAGCTGTAATTATTTTGCTGTATGTAAAGGATGTTTGTTGCATTATAAATGCAATATTAATTTCAGTTCTAGAAAATTGTGTACTTTCCAACCTATTTTATGCAAAATTACATTCGTTGTTGGTACAAGTAGATGAATCCATGAAGAAAACACAGACACAATCTAATACCCTCTGAATAATATTGGAGCACTGAAAATTAATTAATATGGACAGTGGTTTAATTTGCGTTAAAATCTCAATGAAAGAATTGAACATACCAGAACAGATAACTTTATACTTTGTGTGAGATTGCATTGATCAGTAAAGAAATAATTTATTTTAGGTTGATTGATGTAGCATGTAGAATATTGAAAAATAATGCTTGTGCTTCCAGGGCCCTCTCTTTGGATTTGGTACACATTTTATTGAGAATAATGCAGAAAAATTAGAGACTATCTCTTGGAGTAGTTGGCATTTATATTCATTCAGTAAGGTGATTTTCATATGTTATTTGATGATCAATTGCAATGAAAACAACATAGTGCTCACTTATTGGCAACTGAGCCAAATCACACAATTAACAGCAATGTCATTCTGTTATAACTAATTACCTTTTGGAAACTTGATTTATTTATGCTTTGCTAATTAATACATAATAGTTGACAAACTATGGAGATTGATCATTCTTTATTTCCTTTTTCCATATGCCGGGAATTGCCCATTTCACCTCCTATCCCATTGTCCAGAACCATTTTTGGATTCAGGCCTCATTTAAATGCTGCCAATGACCTGCGGGCGCCAAATGGGCACCTTGGGTGTGGGAGGACAGAAAATCAGCTGGCTCCTACGCTAAGATATCTGGCAGGCCGGGCCAGGGAAGCAATTCTAGTGGTAGGGAGGCGGGGTAGAGAGGTTTTGGGGAGTCAGAAGGTGAACCACTCGGCGCAGAATACTCAACCTTTGACCTGCTGTACTAGCCATAGAATTTATGTGGCTGGACCAGTTCAGTTTCCATGTTGATGGTGAGGGATGGTAATGCCATTGAATGTCAAGGGGAGGTGGTTACGCTCTCTCTTGTTGAAGATGGTCATTGCCTGACAGTTGTGTGGCATGAATGTTACTTGTCACATATCAGCCAAAGCCTGGATGGTGTCCAGGTCTTGCTTTCTCCGGGTATGGACTGCTTCATTACCTAAAGAATTATGAATGGAGATGAACACTGTGCAGTCATCAGTGAACAGACCCACTTCTGGATTTATGATGGAGGGAAGGTCATTGATGAAGTAGCTGAAGATAATTGGGCCTAGTGCGCTGGTCTGAGGAAATCCTGAAACAATGTCCTGGGGCTGAGATGATTGGCATCCAACAACCATTACCATCTTCCTTTGTGCTAGGTATGACCTCAGCCACTGGAGAGTTTCCCCCCTAATCCCCATTGACTTCGGTTTTACGAGGGCTCCTTGGTGCCACACTTGGTCAAATGTTATCTTGATATCAAGGGAAGTCACCTCGAACTCAGCTCTTGAGTCCATGTTTGGACCAAGGCTGTAATGAGACCTGACGCCGAGTGCCTTTGACAGAAGCCAAATTGAGCATCGGTGAGCAAGTTATTGGAGAGTAAGTGACACCTGATAGCAATGCCAATATTGTAGCTGTACTGGAACAGCTTAGCTAAGTGCATAGCTAGTTCTGGATCATAGTTCTCCAGCACGTCGGCCAGGATATTGTCGGGGCCCGTGGCGTTTACTGTGTTCCTTTCAGGAATTTGCATTGTACTTGTTAAATTGGATCTTGTACTGAGACGATGTAGCTTCATTAGTTGAATTGTCAAATGCAGCCTGTCAGAAAATGATGTACAGTGTTTCAGGCTGCAACATCAATAGAATATTTAGAGGGATAGAAGTAGATGCACCTGGCCAGCTCTGATCATAATATCATCAGATTTTAATCTCATTGCCAATCAAAGGCTTCAGCTAATCTAATGCTGGTTCCTGAGTTTAAGAGGGCTAATTTTACAAAAATGACTGAAGATTTGGCAAAAGTAGACTGGACAACCCTACTAGATAGGCATACAAATACTGAGGATAAATGGATTTAAAACGATTCTTAAACAGAATTAAGCGATGTATGTTCCAGTGGTTAAAAGAAGGACACATGGTAAAATAAAAATATAATGGCTGACAAGAAATGTGCACAGATAAATTGGATTGAAGCAGACGGCATTCTGCAAACTTAAGGAATTTAACTCAGGAGAACAGGGACAAATATCACAATATACAATTGAGGGTATCTAAGAGATCTCTGGAAAAGAAGATGGTGCACAATTGTGGTAGTAATAGCAAAAACTTTTTCTGCTATGTCAGGAGTCAGAAGATCTTTAAAGATTGTATAGTCACTGAAAGACGGTTTAAGACAGAGTCATCTGATTCACAGGTTACGGCAGAGCTCTTAAATTATTATTTCGCATCAGTTTATACTCCTGTTGATGATGCTCATGTTCCAGCTGTGGGGTGCCCTGTATCAAACAACATTATGAATATTAAAATAGATAGTAATGTCATATTGGATAGAATAGGAAATCTCAAAATAGATAGGGCTCCAGGTCCCGATGATATCCATCCAAGGGTGATTAAAGAGATGGGATAGTTCCCTTAGACTGGAAGGTAGCTCATGTAGTTCCTATTTTCTAAAAAATGGACAAATCAGAGCTGGAGAACTACAGGCCCATCAGCCTGACATCCATCATTGGGTAGATGGGGTAGATGCTTGAAGGGATCCTAAGAGATGCCCATTATGATCACTGGGAAAGAGAAGGGGCCATTAGAGATACTCAACACGGTCTCTGGAAAAAAAGGTTGTGTCTTACAAATTTGATTGTGTTTTTTGAAGAAGTGACTAGGTTAGTGGATGGGGGAAATTCAGTTGACATTGTTTAGCTGGACTTTCAGAAAGCCTTTAATAAGGTACCTCACACTAGATTACTTCACAAGATAGAATCATGCAGTTTCGGTGGGAATTTGATTTGTTGGATTAGGAATTGGCTCCAATCCCACAGCCAAAAAATTGTAGTTAACGGATCAGCTTGGAGGCACATTACTAGTGGTGTCCCCCAGGCATTGATGCCAGGCCCGCTACTGTTCACTGTTTTTATTAATGCCCTGAATAGTGGTGTTGGGAGTATGGTCAGTAAGTTTGCAGATGATGCTAAAATGTGTGCAAGGGTCAAGACAGTAGAGGACTGCAATCTAATGCAAAGAGATTTTGATGTGCTAGGGGAATGGACCATACAATGACAAATGCCATTTAATCTCGATAAATGTAGTGTCATGCAAGTTGGTAGAACCAACATAGAATACATTTATCATTTACAGGGAACGATACTGCAAGCGGTTGAGAGAGAAAAGGATCTAGGTGTTATTGTCCACAGATCCCTGAAGGTTCAAGACTAATGCAGAGAACCTGTAGCTAAAGGTAACGGGGTATTGGGTGATATTAATAGAACCATTCAGTCGTTATACAGGTCATTGGTTAGACCGCATCTTGATTACTGTGCCCAGTTTTGGTCCCCTCACATGGTGGGTGATATGGTGTCCTTGGAAAAGGTCCAAAGGAGAGCTACGAGAATTATTCCTAGCGTAGAGAACCTTTGTTACTCAGATAGGCTTAAAGAGTTGAGTCTATTTCAGCACTGTAGACACAGAGGCAACTTGATAGAGATTTATAAAATAATGAAAGGGCTGGATTGCATGCCTATTGATTGATTATTCCAGTTTGACAGATTGGGGAGGACCAGGAGCCATGTCTTTAAACTACGCAAAAGTAGGAATAGACTAGATGTTAAGCAGTTCTTCTTTTCCCAGAGAGTAGTGAGCCTCTGAAATATGTTGCCAGCTGGTGCAGTGTGTGCTGACTTTCTGCACACCTTGAAGAGGCAGCTGGACCGGTTCTTGACTGGGCCAGAGATCGCAGCATATAGAAGATAAATGGATTAACAGATAATGGACACATGGTCCATATGATCTCTTCGACTGGTTTTGATTGCCTGAAGGGATCAGAGAGGAATGTTCCAGTTTTTTTTTCCTTATTGGCCCGGATTTTTCTCTTTTTTCGTCTTTTCTAGGAGATTACATGGCTGCGGGTGGGTAGGAAGTGTCAAGATGCTCCAGCCATCGTGGGGATAATTATAACCCTCAAGAGCAGGTGGGCTGGAGACGGGTGGGTAGTAAAACAGTTGAATTGTTCAGCGGGACCGTATCCCGGCTTCAATGTGCCCACTTCCGGGTTTAACCTAGGCGTGTTAAGATGCACACGCGCAACAGAAATCCCGGAAGTCCTGTCCGCACTTAAAGCTGGTGGACCGATACTTAATGGGGCAATGTACCTCATTGTGATAGTTGAGGTACTTAATTTTTTGTGTATTAGGAATGTAAAACGGATTTAACCATACCCGTTCAGTTGCCCATCGCTTCCAAACCTCGTCAGGTGAAAGCAGGCGAGAAAGGCCGGATCCATGAGGTGAGTACCTTTATTGCATTGCTTACGGGTCAGGATGAGCAGAAATGCTTCATCCAGGCCCAACAAGCTCACCTGGCACGATTGGACCCCCGCGATTGGTCGACTCCACTCCCCCCCCCCCCCCCCACCCCCACTACCCAATTGTGGACTCCCCCCTCCTGATGGTGGACCCCCCCCCCCAAATAAAATAACTGAAATAAGCACAGTGGGAGTGATAAGTAAGAAAAATGATAAGGTTAAAAGTGTAAAAGTAAAAGGAACAACTACTAAAGACAATTTAAACTGCCTGTACAGCAATGTACATAGCATCCAAAATAAAACGGGGGAACTGGAGGTAATAATCCGAAGTGATTAACTGAAACATGGCTACATAAAGAACAGGACTGCCAACTAAATATTGCAGGTTATAACTTAATCAGAAAGGATAGGGAAGGAAGAAGGCGGGGGGGGGGGTTGGAGTAGCTGTATTAATTAGGGATAACATAATGGTAGTAGTAAAAATGGACATAACTAACAGGATAGAAACAGAATCTTTATGGATTGAAATAAAAGATAAGAAGGAATCAATCATGCTAATAGGGGTATACTACAGACCACCTAATAGTGGAAAGGAGGTAGAGGAAGAAATAGATAAGCAAATATGTGAAATGAGTAACAACATTGAAAAATAATCATGGGAGATTTTAACTACCCCCAAATAAACTGGCAAGAAGAGATTGGTAAAGTGGTACAGGGAATGGAGTTTTTACAATGTGTGCAGGACACATTTCTCACTCAGTATGTAAAAAGCCCAATAAGAGAGGAAGCACTGCTGGATCTAGTAATGGGAAATGAACCAGAACAGATAAGAGAAGTAAGTGTAGGGGAACATTTAAGCAATAGTGATCACAACATAATAAGGTTTATTATGATTAAGAAGGACATAAGTAAGACAAAGACCAAAGTTATAAATTGGAAAAATAGCTGATTTTGAGAGAATGAGAATGGAACTAGGAAAAATAAACTGGAAGAATTTACTAACAAAGAAATAACACAGCAGTGGGAAACATTTAAAATGGTGATCAATAGAGTCCAGGTGAAATATACCCCACTAAAAAGCAAGAACAAACTAGCTAGTAATGATACACCATGGATGAATAAAGAAATAAGGGTAAAAGTGAAACTAAAGAAAAAGGCATACACTAAGTATGTAGGCAACAAAGGAGAGGCTGACAAAAGGGAATATGAAAAGGTTAGGAAAGAAGTCAAAAAAACAATTAGGAAGGCAAAAAGAAACTACGAAATTATATTATCAAGGAATATCAAAAAAACTGAAACAGACACACAGGGCTCGATTCTCGCACCCACGATCGGGTGCGTTGGTGGTGAGGGGGGGGCTGCGAAAATTGGGGATTCCCGAGGCGGGTCGGGAGCCCGGCTCCAACCTGCCCCATTTCCGGGTTCCCCAGTGACGCGCTCACATGTGCGTGCAGCCCCCGCATGTGGGACTCCCGCCGGCAATTAAAGCCAGCGGGGTGCCACTTAAAGTAATTGAACAGGCTCTTCAGGTTGTTTACAGAACTGATTGACCTGTTATTTTAGCAAGGATGGGATTTTGCAACTGACTGGGACTGTTTCCCATACTGGGGGAAACACTCCCAGTTCAAATGGATGTGTTGCAGCCATCAGCCTGTGGCAGCTGCAAAGGTCCATTTGACAGGTGGGGGGTGGGGGAGACCCTCATTCATTGCAGGTGGCCACTCTGTCACTTTGGACAAAGTTTGGCCTCCACCACCCTCCTCCTAACAATAAAATTCACCAATTTGCACACTTACCCCGGTGTCCAGACACATGTACCTACCTTGCGGACCCCCTCAGATGTACATCTTCCGGATGGGGGCTGCCGTAGCTGCAGTCATGACCTCCTCGGTGGGCGAACAGCATCACCAGCCTCGCCGGCCACGCCGTCCACCTCTGACACGTGGAGCTCCACAATACAGTGCTGTGACACATCCACCTGCACAGCAGGAGGGAGGGCAACCGCAGAGAGAGATGCTTCGCAGAGGGCACTACCCTTGCCACACGATCCACAGGCCGAGGCTCAGCTTCCTGGACCTCTCTGAGCAGCAGTGCACACGGAGGCTCAGAGTCACTCGACATGTAGTCGTGGACATCTGCAGCCTCCTTCATGCCGAGCTGCTCCCGGCTGGCCCGAGCACCATCTTCTTACCTGTCGCTGTCAAAGTCACCACTGCCCTCAACAACTTGTCCTCCGCATCCTTCCAGGGTTCCAGGGGGACATCGCCGACGTCTCTCAGTCGTCTGCACAAAAGAGCCCTGCAAATACACCTACACCCAATCTGCAGTGACACAATGGGTGGCATCAGTTGTGGGTCTTCATTGTGATCCTCAGGAAAGGGCATTATTGCACAAACCAGACAAGATTCGCAAAGATGTGGCAGCAGCGGTGCCAATATAATATGTAATGTGAGTTGATCAGAAATTAAATATAAGTAAAAACCACGACAAACCCTCAAACATCCTTGTGCATCCCCTTCATGCTCACGACACGTTTGCCTTACGCTTCCTAGTGCACGTATGTGATGTATGCCCTGTGGCTGCAGCACAGGTAGTGGCAGGTTGAGTGAGGCTGACTGTGAAAGAGATGCATGAGAGGGTGAGTATGAGATAGAGCCATGAGATTGTATGAGGATTGGGTTGAGTGGTAGTGGCGGGATGAGTACTGGCATGGTGAGTAAGAGCAGGTAAGATGAGGATGAGGTTTGAGTGGGTGTGAGGGGTGATGTGACAGAGTAGTGTTGGCAGTGCAGAAGGAGATGTGGGGTGGGGGTGGTGATGTGGCAGACGGAGTGTAGGGGAAAGAGTAAGTGTACTCACTTTGGCTGACCTACTTAGGTCATTGGAGTGCCTCCTGCACAGTATGCAGGTGCGCGATATGTTGGTGGTGCAGGTGACCTCCTCTGCCACCTCGAGCCAGGCCTTCTTGGTGGCAGAGGCAGGCTGCTTCCTCCCGCCCGCCAGGGGGAAGATCTCTGTCCTCCCCCTTCTCCTCACCCCATCCAATGATACCTGGAGTGAGGCATCATTAAACCTGGGAGCAGCCTTCCCCCTGGGCTGCTCCATGCTGTAATTTTTCCTATTTCTTGCATCATCAGTCAGTGGAGGACTGCCCCTTTAAATAAAGCTCCTCCAGCTGACAGACCTTACTGCGCATGCGCAGTCCGCCCGCCGCGCAGCTTAGCAGCGGGGAACCCGGAAGAACAGGTAAGTGGATCCAATCAGCCTGCGATTGCGTGCGGAGCAGACTGATTTCATCGGGCATGTTACCCACGCGCCCAATCTACCCCCCGCCGCGAACCTGCCGCCATGGTAATATCGGGCCCATAAATATCAAAAGAAAAATTAGGATCGGGATAGGTCCACTAAGGGATACACATGATAAACTCACAGGCAATGACAGCAAAATGGCAGAAATATTAAATAATTACTTTGCTTCATATTTACCAGGGAGACTAATATGGTGGGCATGACATTAGATGAAGAGATCAAAAAAGATGTAAAGATATTTAAGATAGAAAGGGGGAAGATAAACTAATCAAACTTAGAGATAATAAAACCCCAGGTCCATCTGGATTGCATCCGCACATACTAAAAGAAGTTTGGGAAGAGATAGCAGATGCACTATTACATATATACATATAAATTCATTAGAAAAGGGAATAGTACCAGAGGACTGGCACTAATGTTATTCCTATATTTAAAAAGGGAGAGAGAACCAAGTCCAGGGGACGATGGACCAATTAGCTTAACGGCGGTGGTAGAAAAGATAATAGGTTTCATACTTAAAGATGTAACAGAGAAACATCTAGAAACCAAAAATATAATGAAGAATAGCTGCACGGATTTCAAAAGGGAAGGTCATGCTTGACCAACCTTATTGAAATCTTTGAAGAAGTAACAGGAAGTGTGAACAAGAGCAATGCAGTAGGCGTAATATATTTTGATTTTCAAAAGGCCTTCGATAAGGTACTGCATAATAGACTCATGACTAAGGTCAGAGCATGTGGAGTCAGGGGACAAATAGTAGAATGGATAGCAAGCTGGCTACAAAACAGAAAACGGAAAGTAGGGGTAAAAGATAGTTACTCAAACTGGCAAAAGGTGGGATGTGGTGTTCCATAAGGATCGGTGCTTGGACCATTGTTGTTCACTATATACATAAATGATTTGGACTCAGGAATCGGAAGTACAATTTGAAAATTTGCGGATGACACCAAATTGGGGGGTATAGTTAACACTGAGGAAGACTGAGACAAAAAACAGGAAGACGTTAATAAACTTGCAGAATGGGCGTGTAATTGGCAAATTAATTTCAATATAGATAAGTGTGAGGTGGTACATTTTGGTAGGAATAATAAGGAGGCCACATACTTTTTGGATAGTAAAGGTCTAAATGGGGTAGAGGAGCATAGGGATTATGGGGTATCGCTAAAAGTAGTGACGCAGGTTAATAAGACCATAAAAAAAGCAAACCAAGCACTGGGGTTCATTTCTAGAGGGATAGCATTGAAAAGCAGAGAAGTTATGCTAAACTTGTACAGAACCTTGGTTAGACCACACTTGGAGTACTGCTAACAGTTCTGGTCTCCACACTATAAAAAGGATATAGAGGCACTGGAGAAGGAGCAAAAAGATTTCCTAGGATGATACCATAACTGAGAGGTTATATCTTTCAGGAAAGATTGAACAGGCTGGGGCTCTTTTCTTTAGAAAAGAGAAGACTGAGGGGTGACCTGACAGAGGTCTTTAAGATTATGAAGATGTAGAAAAGATGTTTTCACTTGCAGGGGAGACCAGAACCAGGGGCCATAAATATAAGATAGTCACTAACAAATCCAATAGGGAATTCAGGAGAAAGTTCTTCACCCAGAGAGTGGTAAGAATGTGGAACTCGCTTACCACAAGGAGTAATTGAGG